>NC_057723.1:74542639-74625867 GCF_004010195.1 Chiloscyllium plagiosum
TGAGTGAATGTTTAAGCTGGTGTATGGGGTGCTGATCAAACAAGCTTTGTACTTGGAAGGGTCAACAAACCCGAAACATTAACTCTGATTTCTCTCCACAGATGCTTCCAGAGTTGCTGAGCTTTTCCTGCAACTTTTCATTTCTGATTTACAGCATCTGCAGTCCTTTTGGTTTTTATTTAGTCCTGGATAATGTTGAGTTTGTTAAATGTTGCTGAAACTGCACTCATCCAGGAAATTGGAAGGTCTTCTAGCACACTCCAGATTTCTGCCTTTTCGACATTGAGCTGGCCTTGAGGAGCTGAATTGTTCACTACCTTTAATGAAGCACTCTTGAACTGAAGTTGTGTCATTGTAAGGAACATGATAGTTCTTTGGTGCATGACAATAGAAAACATAAAGGTAGATAAATCTCCAGGACCGGAGATCCGAGGACATTGAGAGACATTGTAGCAAGTTAGGGAGGAAATTGAGGGTCCCGTAGCAGAAACATTTGTATCACCCTCCATTCCTCTGGTGAAGTACAATGTTATGCCATTGTATAAGAAAGGCTGTAAGGAGAAGCCTAGAAACTATAAACCAGTGAGTCTGACATCAGTGGTGGGCAAATTGTTGGAGGTGATTCTGCAAGATAGGATTTATAAGCATTTGGAGAGGCAAGGATTGATTAGGGATAGTCAGCATTGCTTTATGTGAGGAAAATCATGTTTCACAAACTTGGCTGAGTCTTCTTAATGAAGTAACCAAACCGATTGATGAGGGCAGAGTGGTAGACATTAGTCAAGCCTTTGACAATTTCTGCATGGTAAACTAATTTGTAAAATTAGATCACATGGGATTCAGGGTGAGCTTGCCGATTGGAATTAAAAATTGGCTTGATGGGAGGTGGCAGATGGTGGTGGTGGAGGGTTGTTTCTCAGACTGGAGGCTTGTGGCCAGTGGTGTACCACGAGGATTGGTACTGGATCCACTTTGGCTTGTCATTTACGTAAATAATTTGGATGAGAATTTAGGAGGCATGGTCAGTAAGTTTGCACATGACACCAAAATTATAAATAGTGGTATAGTGGACAGTGAAGAAAGTTATCTAAAGTTACAAAGAGATCCGAATCAGTTGGGTCAATGGGCTGAGGAGTGGCTGGTAGAATTTAATTTGAATAAATGTGAGGTATTGCATTTTGTTAATACAAAAAATGATAGGACTTACACAATTAATGTAAAGGCCATAGGTAGTGTTTAAAACAGAGAAACCTAGGAGCTCAGGTGCATTCTCCTTTGAAATTTGCCCCATAGATAGACAGTGTGGTTAAGAAGGAATTTAATATGCTTGCCTTCATTTCTAAGACTTTTGAGTCTAGGAGTTGGGATGTCATGTCGAGGGCGACATTAGTGAGGCCTCTTCTGGAGCACTGTGTCTATTTCTTGTTGCCCTGTTATAGGAAGGATATTATTAAATTGGAGAGGATTCGGAAAAGATTTACCAGGATGTTACCCAAAATGGACGGTTTAAAATACAAAACAGACTGGAGAAAACTGAGACTCTTTTCCACTGGAGAGGAGGAGGTTGAGGGGTGACCCTATTGAGGTTTATAAATTATGAAGGGTGTAGATAAGAGGAGTGACAAGGGACTTTTTCCTCAGGTGTTTGTAAGGTGAGAGGATGAAGATTTAAAAAGGACATGAGAGGCAACTCTTTTACACAGAGTGGTTCGTGTGTGGAATGAACTGTCAGAGAAAATGGCGGTTACAAGTACAGTTACAATGTTTAAAAGGCATTTGGATAAGTGCATGAATAGGAAAGGAGCAAGAAGCAGGGAGGTGAGACTGGTTTAGTTTGTGATTATGGTTGAGATGAACTGGTTAGACCGTAGGGTGTTTCTCAGTGCTGTATGTTTCCATGATTCTTTGGCAAGAACTCCCACAAATTGCAATGACATAATAATTACATTGTATTAGTGGTGAAAGCTGAGGCAGAAATATTGCAACTCTGGAGTTGCAGTTTCCAATAAATGACTAATGTATAATTGAGTGGGCTATTACCTGTTCAAACCTACAATTTTCTAGGCTGAGTAAAGAAAAGGTGCTATTCTGAACTACATCTCCTGGAGAGCAAAACTCAAACTCGGTAGCAGATAAACTGCATGGACTACGTTTACCCATGTTATTATATGCAACAGAAGGTAGCATAGTGATAATGTCACTGAACAAGTAGCTGAGAAGCTAAAGTGAACACCCTGGGGACAAATCCAACCACAGTACCTATTGAAATTCAATTAATAAATCAGGAATATAAAAATAATCTTCGCAACGGTATCTAAGAAACCATTGTAGACATTTGCAAATAAAAAGTTCAATAATATCTTTTAGGATAGGAAGTCTGTCACTTTTACCTGGTCTGGCCTATGTATGACTCCAGTCGAGAGAGTGGTGCTGGAAAATCACAGCAGCTCAGGCAGCATCCAAGGAGCAGGAGAATCGATGTTTCGGGCATAAGCCCTTCATCAGAATGATAAAAGGCTTATGCCCAAAACATCGATTCTCCTGCTTCTCAGATGCTGCCTGAGCTGCTGTTCTTTTCCAGCACCCATACTCTCAACTCTGATCTTCAGCATCTGCAGTCATCACTTTCTCCTATGTATGACTCCAAATCCAGATGAGGTCAATTCTTAGTTGCCCTCTGAAATGGCCTCGCGAGTCACTCAGTTCAAGGGCAATTAGTGTTGAACTACAAATGCTGTCCTTGCAGTTATACCCACCCCACAAGAGAACAAGTAGTTGTCTAACATGTGGATTCCCAGTACTCCTTGGTCAGTCATTCTCTCAGGCGCTTGTTTTAACCAATATGCATGGTGAGGAATTTCAGGCATTAAAATTCTAGAAAATATTACTGATTATTCAGTCTGTCACAAGTACTCACATGTTGAAATATCAAGAATGTTTTAAAATAAATATTTCAATTCAAATAGGTCATGCAATGAATAGATAAACCTCAAATGTCATGCAGAGCAGCGAGAGACTAACGACAACTCGTCAAGTGAGTGAATCATTGCTGAGTTGGTGTTTTCGTGGGTTAATGTATATTAAGTGTTACATTGGCCTGCTTAGCATCCATTTCTCAACAAAGACTGTTAAAATCAACACATTGCCTTGAAGCAGTCTATGGGAGGATGTTGTGTTCAAATGGGCTGCTACGTTTCTTACAATGCAGTACTTCACCGTCTTGAAGTTCTATTGGTCATCAAGGGTTGTGAAAGATGCAAAATCATCCCCAGTTCTTTCTTTAGTGCAGAAATAACACAGAAGTATTAATTATGAAATTAACAAACCTATAGCAGATTGGTGGGTTAGTCTATTAGAGAAGTTCACTCTGTCCTGCTGTTGTAAGCTATCCCATCATTGTGACTGATTATGTTGACAAAGTAATCTACTTTAATAAAAAATCTGAAAGTAATCTGAAATAAAGGCTAAAAATGTCTGAAGTGCCCTGTCAAAAACTTTCAAGAAATTATAAGATGGTTAACTTTGCAGTTCCTGGGAGCTCAGTTTGATAAAGAGCACTTCTCAAAACCTTGACCCGTCATGAGTCATTTCAGATGCTAAAGAACCTCTGTACTTGCACATTTCCTGTTTTATTTTAGGTCAAATACAAAGAATACCATTACTTTCAACCATAGAAAGTTAGCACATTTTAAAAAAAAACACATGTTCTGGATACTTGTTAACTATAATCCCAAAGCCAAACTATTAATGTACTGTTGTCTTTTCCAAAGGCAGCTTTTATGATTATGCAGATTAGCAGATTATATTGTAGCCATTGAATTTGGTCATGTGACTCTTGACTGACGATCACTTGTTTATAACTTTTGAAAGCATTATTTAACTTTGCTAAAAAAAAGCTGTCCAAAGTAAATTTTACTCACTATAAATTTCTGGATTATATTGGAAATTAAAAAGACTGCAAATTTAAAATTACATTTCCACAAATGTTGACAAAAGTGTCAAGAATATGAAGTGGGAATAGGCCATGTGATAAATTGACAGTTGTTTAATAAATTGATGGCTGATTCAATTGTAAACACAGTTCCATTTCACATTAGCCCAGCCAACATTTCCATTTGCTTACCAGGAATCTATCCACCTCTGTCTGTACAGCAAGAGAGAACTGAAGATTCACATCCCCTGAAGAGAGAAAAAAAATCAGCTTGTGCTTAAAATGAGCGATCCTTTATTTTATAAAAGTATAGTTCTGGCTGTCAACTTCAATCAATGTTATCAGGTTCGTACATCATACTAAAATGAAACCATTGCTAATTTGCATTTGTTTCCTGCAATTTATCAAATAGTTGAAAAATAACTTAAAGCTCAATCATTTGTCTACCTTAGTACTACTTCAGAATTGTTAATTGTTCCAAATTTCATAGGTTTTAATTAACGGCAATAAATGTGGATTCACAGCTATGTGACACAGATTGGCAGCATTGCAGTGGCCAATCCAGAACACTGAACATTAATGGAATTTCCTCCCCTTTCTTATACATTTCTGCTTCTGCCCTTCAATAATAGGCAACCCCTTCAAGTTTATAACTGTGTAAAACACTCTCTTGCATTTCCCAGTAACTGACTATTCATGTTCTGAGTGTAGATTCAGGCTGAAAAGAAAAGCGGAATTATCCTCAGTTTTGGACATGGCTCTCAGACTCTTAACTTTTGTAAAATCTCCAAATTAGTTCATTCTCCAAATCCAACATTGCTAAAGAAGTCACGACCTATAACCATCATGTGAAATGTGTTCTTGGACTGGCATTACACAAAGGGCAGATTCCTGATGAAAGGCTTTTGTCCGAAACGTTGATTTTCCTGCTCCTCGGACCTGCTATGCTTTTCCAGAACCACTCTAATCTTGGCAGTACACAAAGCCTATACTGATCCCTAGAACGCCTGAAATATGTGCTGTATTAAGCCAGTGTAATGTCATACTGTAGGACATGTGGATAAGGAAAATCTGTCCATCCTACCTGAGACGGCATGGGAATACTAGAATTGAATTCTGCCTGCCCACATTGGTTTAGGAAAGAGGATACTGCAGTAGAATTTGTACTGCTGATCATTTGCTGGGAAAGTGTTTTTGGGGCCACAGGCAGCTCATGGGTGAGCTGCAGAAACTGTCACAGCCACTGGGTATGTGTATGAAGAACTATCAATCAGACCGAGTGGATTGAGACCGAGTCACAGCCATCAGGAACGAGAAAGCAAAAGTAGCATCCTTCTTGTCCATCTTTTGCAGAACTCTGGTACAAAGGCTCAACCTCCAATGCACCATGGCACAGAGTTAGAGGACTCAGCTTCGTCCATGGTTGCCCTCATGGTAGACTTCCACTTTTAAGCTATTCCAGTACAGAGAGGTCTCAAGTTCACCAGTGGTAATTTGTTACAGATTGGAAGAAATTAATGATCAGCTTCCACAATTCAATTTAACTTGATCTATCTTCCACTGAAAGTTCACTATGTTGTATCAACTCAGCAACTGAAAAGGACCAAGCAAGCAATTGAACCACCTTCTGTTGTACTTTGAGTGGTCAGAGTTGAAAAGTATGGTGCTGGAAAAGTACAGCAGGTCAGGCAGCATCTGAGGAGCAGGGGAGTTGATGCTTTTCAGGAATGTCCCAAACATTCCTGATGAAGGGCTTATGCCTAAAACTTCAATTTTCCTGTTTCTCGGATGCTGCCTGAACATAAGCCCTTCATCAGGAATATCTGGCATATTCCTGATGAAGGGTTTAAGCCCAAAACGTCACCTCTCCTACTCCTTGGATGTTGCCTGACCTGCTGTGCATTTCCATCACCACACTTTTTCAACTCTGACTCTCCAGCATCTGCAGTCCTCACTTTCTACTACTTCGAGTGGTGCATGTTACATTGAGCTGTACAATGGCATTGTAGGTCAACCCAAAGCAGGTGGACTGCAGCGGTTCAAGAAGGCAGCTCACTCACACCTTCTCAAGGGTCAGTTCGGGACACATAATAAATACTGGCCAGCCAGAGACACCTAAATCCCACAAATGAATAAATTTTAAAAAATTAAAGAAGAAACTACACTGATGTGCATCATCTTGATTTAAGTCAAAAGGATAATTTTGCAAAAACAAAGAAATACAAGAGTTTTAGTGAGAGACCAATTTAATATAATAATTGCTACCCTGTCAGACTTCAAGTAAGTACTGCTATCATGAAAGACATAACAGCTAGATTCTGGAGAAAGTAGACTCATGTGATTGCTGACAACAATTAGCACTTGGTTATTTAAACTAATTAGCTCCTATTAGGCTCACAGGTTCCCATTGTGTGTAAGTGACCTCTTGCACATAGAAACTTGGGAATATGGTTCAAACTGCTTTGTACAGTGCATCACTTGTGCAATCAATTTCTTTACTCTTGAGCCTCTTAATGAGATAACTTTGCCTCACAAGTGTTGATATTATGAATAACTGAAAAGAGAAACAGTGCACACACTGATCCTTTGGAAGCCTGCATTCAGTCGAGTGTCACCATTTTATCTACAAACAGTTATAATGAAGGGAAGTCCTGTTTCTGTCAGACTTAGCTTCTATTAATCAAGGGTGTTGAATTTACACTGATGTCCATTAACTAGTAAGGTACAATTCTGATTACTGGTATATAAAAATAGGCAAGAAAAGAAATAACATTGATCCTGATAATAAAGACTTTAATCATAACCCTCTACTGATTAGATTCTCTACAGTGTGGAAACAGGCCCTTCAGCCCAAAGCGACCCTCCAAAGAGTAACCCACCCAAACCCATTTCCCTCTGACTAATGCACCGAACATGCAATTTAGCATGGCCAATTCACTTGAATTACACATCTTTGGACTGTGGGAGGAAACCCACGCAGAGTGAATGTGCAAACTTCACATAGACAGTCACTCAAGGCTGGAATCGAACCTGGGACCCTGGCACTGTGAGGCAGTAGTGGTAACCACTGAGCCACTGGTTAGGCAGCTTTTCCTGATTATTATTGTACTTTTTGTTCCATCATCTGTCTGTACCATCCTCATTGTGGGTTCCACTATTGTTACAGCTCCACTATTGTCTACTACAGCAGCATTGTCCCATACAACAATACTCACATTTAAATGCGAACTCTGCCTAATTGACCACAATGTGCTTTCCTGTACAAACGGGATTGGATGGGATATATATACAGAATGTCATGGAAAGTGAAACTAACCATAGTCCGATAAGTAGATGAGGTCTCCTGAGTCTAAGTATCACCGACAGTCCTTCTGAACTAATATATCTGGGGTCATGACCTTTATTAGGGATTGCTATCTATATGTTATTAAGTTCATCCAGCATCATTTAAGTTAATATAAATAACATAGGATATGGCCCCTCAAGTTAAGTTAGGGAAATAGAATCATGAAACAGGCCGTCCCAATTCACTGAACAGCATCCCACACAGACCCATCCCCCACATTTCCCATGGCCAATCCACTGAACCCACACATCCCTGGACAATTTAGCACGGTCAATCCATCTTAACCTGCACATCCTTGGAGTGTGAGTGAAAACCGCAGTACCTGAAGGAAATCCACGCAAACATTGGGAGAATGTAAAAACTCCACGTGGACAGTCACCCGAGGCTGGAATGAAACCCGGGTCTCTGGCGCTGTGAGGCAGCAGTGCTAACCACTGAGCCACTGTGACGGAGTATTTTCTTATTAATTGCAGAAGCCCCTGCATTGTATGTGCCTAAGTAAAACCAAGTGCCATCTGAAATACATTTTCAAATGTTTGTTGAGCGTATCAATAGATGTACAGCAGTGTGCATCCGTGAAAACCAAGGGGAAGGCAACAAAGCAGTAACTGTAACTCGGAGGTCGTGTTCAAAGTTTTCAAGGCCAATATTATCTGGCTAGACAGACCACAGTGTATCTATTTTCAACAAAGTTGATCTTGACCAGAAACCAAAATATTGTTGACATTTAAATGGGGAGAAACCCAAAATGATGGAACAGATTACTAAAACGTATGTTTTTTTGCAAACTTATGTGGCTAACCAGCAGCAAACCTATTCGTTAATATGAAACTGACTTCAGAACTGTTTTTTGACCAAAAAGTTAACAGAACCCTCAAGAGGATGTGATACACTGACCTGCTTTCAGCTGCATTTATTAGAAAGCCACATAGGAATTATGTCTGGGGGAATGGCTAAACACATCAGATGCACAATATTGCTCTGCAATTTGGACTGGCCCATCACGCAGCCTTTATTCAATGGAGATATGTGAGGGAGTTATGTCAATGGTGAGGCGTTGTGCCTCAGTTTAAAGCCAGTGTAAATTCCAGCATGGATGCAAGAATCAGGTAGCATATGTTAGAGAGCATTACAGAAAGTAATGTCTCACTTGAATGCAGGGTACACAGTTAATGGCATGTCACAAACTTCTTTGTGTGAAGCCAGTTTTATTGTGCAGTGAGAATGAGAGAAACAGTAAATCACTACATACACTCTAATGCAGAAGGTCCTGCAAACCAAACGGTCTTCAGTTTATCTCAGAATGCAGATCTTGTAATACTTGCTTTTGACAGAAAAAATAGTTAAAAGTCACCTACATGTCCTTCTCAAGCTGGGGAGAATTTCAGCTATCAGCTTGCCTGAATGCAGGTTAGATCAAGTTTTAATCATAGAATCCTTACAGTGTGGGATGCAGGCCATTCAGCCCATCGAGTCCACACCGGCCCTCTGAAGAGCATCCCACCCCTCTCTCCATAACCCTTCATTTCCCACAGCCAACCCCCACCTAATCTGCACATCTTTGGACTGTGGGAGGAAACCCATACAGACACAGGGAGAATGCACAAAGTCCACACCGACAGTTGCCCCAAGGGTGGAATCAAACTTGGGTCCCTAACACTGTGAGGCAACAGTGCTAACCACTGAGCCACCCATAAAAAGGATTGTGATCAACCAGCATTCCCCAAAATAAACTTTCTCCTGAGGAAAGATCCAGGAAGTTGAGCTCTCATGAAACACTATGAGCCTGGCATGATTTGAACCACTTTCTGAGCTGGAGTCAGACATACTGCCATCATGACACAAGACCGCAGCCAGCAGGATTCCAAATTGGGGATCTACAACTTCAATGTCAAATAAGATCATGTGCATTTAACTATTGCAGATTTAACATTTAGTTAAATCTTACAAATCCAGGTTTAAATAATTACTCACAATAACTTTGTTCCCGTGCCAACGTCTTTCAATCTGCATTATAGAAGCGAAATGCTGTAGATGTTGGAAATCTGAAACACAGAAAAAAAAGTCTGTGGAGAGTGAAAGAGGGCTAACTTTCCAAATCAGTTTTCTGATGAAAGATCGAGCAGAAGTTCTGACAAAACGTCATTGATCTGAAACAATAACTTCTCTCGGTAGAGAAACCACCAGATTTGCTTTTTTTTCTCCAGCAGCATTTTCTGTGGCTATCCTTTTATCAACATTACTGAAACATTTGCCTGTGATTCTTGCTTTGCTGCTGGATTAAATTTTGTTTTGTCCTGGTTCCTTTCAGGGGTGGCTGTCAGCTATTGAAGACTTTCTACTTTCTTTACCTGCAGTGTTGGAGTGCTAAATTTTGTGCTCAAACCATGACCTTCACAGCACACTGGTATGCCTAATAACACAATCCAGGAAGTTGAACTTATTATCAGTTTATTACCTTTTATTTGTATTTCAAAAATATACTTAATTCATAAAAAAACTCTGTATATATATATTGCCACAAAAACAGTTCAGTTTTGTACAGTTGCATACCAAGTAAATGAACAAAACATTGGACTTTGACTCTATCCAAAAAATCAAAGATCTCCCTTACACACACAGTACTCGGGGTGGCACGGTGACTCAGTGGTTAGCACTGCTGCCTCACAGCGCCAGGGACCTGGGTTTGCTTCCACTCTTGTGGTGTTTGCATGTTCTCCCCATGTCTGCATGGGTTTCCTCCGGGTGCTCCAGATTCCTCCCACAACCCAAAGACTTGCAGGTTAAGTGAATTGGCCATTTAAATTGCTCATAGTGTTCAGGGATGTATCGGTTAGATGTCTTCGTCAGAGGTAAGGGAAAGGGGGGGGGGGGGGGGTTTAACTCTGCAGAGGGTCAGTGTGGACTTGTTGGGCCAAATGGCCTGTTTCCACACTGTCGGGATTCTATTCTAATACTAATATTTAGGAGGGTCCGATAACTGAACAGACTCCCGTTTACCTTCAGCAGGAAGTCCTCAGGTGGTGGCCTTTCCCCACTGTGCCTTGATGGCGCTGCCTCAAGCTTTAGTGCACCCATCAGCACGTAGTCCTTGACCTTGGATTGTGCCAGTTTACAGCACTCAGTCAGGGTCAACTCCTTGTTCTGGAAGACCAACAAGTTTTGGGCAGACCAAAGAGCATCTCTCACCGAGTTGATGGTTCTCCTGGCACAGTCGACGTTTGTCTCAGTGTGCATCCCAGGGAACAGACCATATAGCACAGAGCTGCCCAGGATGAACGCCAACACAAATGATTGCATCATCCTCCAGATTTCCTTCACAAAGGCACATTCTCCCTGTCAGGGTGAAAACAACAGATCTGTAGGAGATGGCTTGCTGCTGATAAGGTGTGAGCATTCAGCTCTTTCATTACCTCTTCATTGTTAGTTTTTCTGTTTCCAGTTTCTCTTCATCTATACAGATATGACAATCCGTGGGCTCACAATTTACATCCTGAGTTAGCCTTTCTTAAAAAAAAAGGGAGATATTGGAAATAAAAGTTTAATATTTTCATCAAGTACTTTAGGATTCTGATCTGTCATTATATCAATACTGTTCCACAAACATTTACTTACATTGTTGTTCAAATGTTAAATATGTAGGTGCTCATTTTGCATTTCCAGGCAATCAGCAAAGCCTGTGCCACACTGATGCAGGGTCTGACTGGTGCATTGGAGCAGCTTTATTCTACAGCCCAGATCAGTAGTTTCCAAGTGAGTCAACGCTGGAGGATACGAGAGGGAAATATTGTGTGGTGTTGAATTTATTTATGTACCAAATGCTTATGAAATAGGCTCCTTAAAAGAACCCTTATACAAGGCAGTCCAGTATAGTTTCAAAGGAGTTAACTTACTTCACAAATGGACCTAAAGATAATGAAAGAGACACCATACACCACACACATACACCATACACCAGACACCAGCCACCAGAACAAGATGGGCAGGCAGTATTTTGTTCAGATAACTCATTGTTTGGATAACTGATCATCGTAAACAAAGGAAGCATTTACAGGATCTTGAGATCTTTTTTGGATAATCCAAAATTCGGATAATTGATGTTCAGATAACCGAGGATGTTCTGCACTATGCTGGGGTTTCAGTTTCTGGATTAGTGGTGCTGGAAGAGCACAGCAGTTCAGGCAGCATCCGAGGAGCAGTAAAATCGACGTTTCGGGCAAAAGCCCTTCGTCAGGAATACAGGCAGAGAGCCTGAAGCTAGAGGAGGGTGGAGGTGGGGAGAAAGGTGACGATACAATCTAACTGGGCTCAGAGCCAAGTTGGGTTTTTAGTTTGTTGTCTGAATCACATTCAACTGTAACATATACCTCCAGCCTTTACTGATTCATGCCAGATATTAAGTGCCCATGATCAAAAGAAAATCTAATCCATTAGACTAATATTCACTAAGGTAAAAACAATGACTGCAGATGCTGGAAACCAGAGTCTAGATTAGAGTGGTGCTGGAAAAGCACAGCAGTTCAGGCAACATCCGAGGAGCAGTTAGAGTGGATTCAGATGGGGTTTGCTGATCAGCTGGCTACTCTGTGGCCTCTGACTGAGCATGAATAATGCCAGGGGAGATTTGTTGCTGTAAATGAAAATGTAAACACACAGAGTGTAGGTTAACCATGCCCATACAGTTTAAATAGTTCAACATGGTTAGGAATGAGAACAAATGGAAAAGCAAAGTGGGGGTCAATAATGTTTAGTGCCATTGAACACACTTCCTCTTGGTAATGTCAAATATAGAAGGTACAAAAACAACCAAACCAGTTCCTGTGTCCTTCCTGCAGGGCAGCGTGAGTCAATTATGTTATTGACCATCTGAAACACAAAGGTTCCAATCCAGACCTGACTGAAGAAAGTTATGGACACTGTCCAGTTTCTTCTGTGGAAATGTTTAAAAATAAAAACAAATCCCTGCACACAATACATCTTTTAACTTAGTTCCACTTTGAGTGGAAAATAATGGTAACATATCTGGAATACATAATCCTAGTAAATCCATTGAAAAACATAATGCATTTGCATGGATAATTGTTACTTTTAAGCAGCTCCATGCCATCAGCAAGGTGCTTTTATCACAGCCACCAAATGAAAGCTTCAGCAAAGACAACAATGTGAAACCCACTAACAGAGTTTGTGGATAAATATGGATTACCTTATTGCAATCCTCAGCCTTCCCCAATCAAGGTTTTTTTCTTAGTGTCCTTTCTTTCTTGTTTGAACATGAATCAATTGGAACTATCTCTCTGATGGGAGGAATTGTATTTCAGACTATGTTGTTGACAGCAGTTAAACATGCATCATTGCTGGAAGTGCCTAATTTTATTTTCCCCATTGCAAAGGATTCAGAATTAAGTCAGATACTTTACATTTTAAATGCTTTGAAGCTTAAAAATAGTGTAGCAGGTATACCAAGCTTTCCTCTTCAGACCGTGAGCCCCAAGGAAACAAGTAGATGGCTATTGGCAACCAAGATTATGAAGTATAGTGAATGAAGTTAAGAAGCCGACCAGCAGGTGACACCACCTAACTCAATGGCAGCTCAAGTGGAGCCTAAGGATTCAGGCCGAGGAACCCATTTAAAAAGGAGGTAGTGTAACACAATATTTTACCCCTTCTTTTGAAGACAGCAGCTCATTTTAGGCGAAAGTCAGAAGTCAGATTACCTGCAAAGACTTGTTATTCAGCCTGTCGACACTTTATTAACACTATTTGTGCTTATCTGTTGTTGCTCTTAATTACCTGGAATTATCTTGCCATTATCTCTCCTACTGTATATTCCATGCCTGAGCGCCTCCCTCCACTTTGCCTGTCAAAGGGGCAGCGCTCCGAAAGTAAGTGATTTCAAATAAACCTGTTGGACTATAACCTGGTGTCGTGTGACTTGTGACTTTGTCTACCCCAGTCCAACACTGGCACCTCCACACAGGATAGCTCACCCAAATGGATGGGTTATTTCAACAAAATGCCTCACTGGTGTGCTGTTCCTGAGGTGAAGGAAATACAAAGACTGACTTCTCATTGCATCAAACAGTGTTAGAGTCATAGAGTCAAGCCCTTTGGCCCAATTTAGTCCATGCCGACCAAAATGTCCATCCACGCTAACCCCATTTCCCTGCACTTAGTCCACATCCTTCTCACCCTTTCCTATCCATGTATTTGTCCAAATGCCTTTTAAATGTTGTTAGTGTACTCACCTCAACCACTTCTGCTGGCCGCTCATTCTATATGCGTGTAAAAAAGTTGCCCCTCAGGTTCCCTTTTATTCTGTTTCCTCTAACCTTAAACTGATGCCCTCTAGTCCTCGATTCCCCAAACCTGGGAAAAAGAATGAGTGCGTTCACCCTATCCATGGCTCTCATGATTTCATACACTTCTATTAGATCCCCCCCCTTCAGTCTCCTACGCGCTTAAAGAAAAAGTCCTAGTTTGCCCAACCTCTTCCTGCAATTCAGTCCCTTGAGTCCTGGCAACATCCTTGTAAATTTCTTTGGCACTCTTTCCAGTTTAATAATGTCCTATGTATAACAAGGTGACCAAAACTGAACAAAATACTTCAAGTGCGGTCTCACCGATGTCCTGCATGACTGCAACATACCTTCCCAACTTCTACACTCAATACCAGTAATGTGTTGACTCAAGAAGAATTAGCATAACATTGATAGATTGCATATCAGTGCCCCTGCAGACATGTGATTATAGCAGAAATAAAATGATAGTACACTTTCTGATCTTGTCATAACTTTATCTTGTAGCCGAGCAGTCGAAATGTTGTTAGTGCCGACCTCTAGTGAACTAGCCTCCAGAGAGACTTAACCAAAGTCCAAAGCTCCTTTGAACATCCATAGATGATTGTGACTACCTTAGGAATTTTGTAATAATCAAGACAAAGAAGCCAAGATATTGACTCAAAAGGAGTTAGAAGAGAAAGCAATAGCCAGAAGATAAAATGTAGAATTAAACTGAGAACATCAAAACCCGGGACATCATTACTGGACCCAAAATGTTAACTCTGATTTCTCTCTGCTGATGCTACCAGACCCGCTGAGATTTTCCAGCAATTTCTGCTTTTGTTTCAGAATTCCAGCATCTGCAGTTATTTTGGGTTTTTATTCTATTTTAAAGAATTCTAGATGGTACTGTTACAGCTGCTTACCCATGTAGTAATGCCTTAAATACATGGTTAGCTTTTAAAAAAAACTTTTTTAATTTCAAAAATATACTTTATTCATAAAAATCTTTTGATGATCTGTATAATTGGTCATGCCATACATACGTAAACATTCCATTTCTTTGCATACAGAGATTAGAATTTATCATTTGTATATACAGGTCTGTACGTTTACCAATCATATATCCATTTATTTAGCTGAGGCGTCAGCAGAGCCCCCTTACTGCGTTGGCCCCCTGTGGTTAGGCAGGCAGATGTTACACGGTGGTCTTTCCCCACTGCACCTTGGCGGCAGCTGCCCCAAGCTTCAGTGCGTCCCTCAACACGTAGTCCTGGACTTTGGAATGTGCCAGTCTGCAACACTCAGTCGGGGTCAGCTCCTTCAGCTGGAAGATCAACAGGTTTCGGACTGCCCAGAGAGCGTCCTTCACCGAGTTGATGATCCTCCAGGCACAGTTGATGTTCGTCTCGGTGTGCATCCCGGGGAACAAACCGTAGAGCACAGAGTCCCACGTCACGGCGCTCCTCGGGACGAACCTCGACAAACACCACTGCATTCCTCTCCAGACTTCCTTTGCGTAGGCACCTTCCAGAAGGAGGTGTGTGACAGTCTTGTCCCCTCCATAGCCGCTTTGAGGGCAACGTGCGGTGCGGGAGAGAGTCTGGGCATGCATAAAGGATCTCACAGGCAGAGCCCTTCTCACCATCAGCCAAGCTATGTCTTGGTGCTTGTTGGAAAGTTCTGGCGATGAGGCATTCTGCCAAATGGCTTTGACAGTCTGCTCAGGGAACCGCTCGATAGGATCCACCCTCTCCTTTCCCGAAGGGTCTCAAGGACTCTACGTGCTGACCACTTCTTGATGGACTTGTGGTCAAAGGTGCTTCTCTTCATAAATTTCTCCACGAAGGACAGGTGATACGAAAGGTCCAACTACTCAGAGCGTTCCGCGACAGCGAGGCTCGGCCCATCCTTCACAACACTGGGGACAGGTTTTTTTTAATTTCAAAAATATACTTTATTCATAAAATAATTTGATTGTCTGTACAGTTGGTCATGCTATACATACATAAATATTTGCATACAGAGATCAGAATTTATCATTCATATATACAGGTCTGTACGTTTATCAATCATGTATCCATATATTTAGCTGAGGCATCAGCGGGGCCCAAATGACTGCGTGGGCCCCCCACTGGGGACAGGTAGAACCTCAGTATGTAGTGACACTTTGTGTTTGTGTGCCGGGGATCCACGCACAGCTTGATGCAGCCACACACAAAAGTGGCCATCAGGGTGAGGGTGGCATTTGGTGTGTTTTTTCTCCCGTTGCCCAGAGCTTTGTACATCGATTCCCTTCGGACCCTGGCCATCTTTGATCTCCATACAAAATGGAAGATAGCCCAGGTGACTGCGATGGCACAGGTTCTGGGAAGAGGCAAGACCTGTGCCACATATAACAACACTGACAGTGCCTCACACCTGATTACCAGATTTTGACCCGCGATGGAGAGCGACCGTAGCTTCCATCTGCCCAGTTTCTGCCTCACTTTCTTGATACGCTCCCCCCAAGACTTGGCGCATGCCCCAGCCCCTCCGAACCAAATACCCAGCACCTTCAGGTGGTCGGTCCTGATGGTGAAGGGGATCAAGGATTGGTCGGCCCAATTCCCGAAGAGCATGGCCTCGCTCTTGCCTTGGTTTACCTTGGCCCCCGAGGCCTGTTCGAACTGGTCACATATGCACAAGAGTCTGTGTATGGACAGCGGATCCAAGCAGAAAACAGCGACGTCATCCATGTACAGAGAGGCCTTAACCTGCAGGCCCCCGCTGCCAGTAATAGTCACCCCTCTCAGGCTCGCATGCTTTCTGATGGACTCGGCAAATGGCTTTATGCAGCACGCAAACAAGGCAGGAGAGAGAGGGCAGCCCTTCCTGACTCCAGATCGGACTGGGAAGCTATCTGATTCCCGCCCATTGATTGAGACTGCACTGACAAGGTTGGTGTAGAGCAGTCTGATCCAATTGCAGATTCCCTCCCCAAAGCCCATTTTGGAGAGAATATCTCTCATATACCTGTGTGATATCATGTCAAAGGCTTTCTCCTGGTCCAGGCTGATCAGGCAGGTGTCCAATCCTCTGTCCTGCACGTAGGCGATCATATCCCTGAGGAGTGTGAGACTCTCAGCGATCTTCCTGCCCGGTACAGCACAGGTTTGGTCAGGGTGAATCACCGACCCCAGAGCACACCTGACCCAGCCCGGTTGGCGATGACCTTTGCCAAGATTTTGTAATCTGCATTTAAGAGTGAGATTGGTCTCCAATTTCTAATTTCCTCCCTCTCCCCCTTCCGCTTGTAGATGAGGGTGATGATGCCTTTCCTCATGGATTCACTCATGGTACCTGCCCGAAGCATACTGACATACACCTCCAGCAGGTCCTGGCCAATCAAGTCCCATAGAGCAGAATAGAGCTCGACCAGTAAGCCGTCGCTTCCGGGAGTTTTATTCTTTTCGAAGGACTCAAGGGCCTTGGTCAGCTTGTCCAGAGATAGCGGCTGGACCAGCCTCTCCCATGTACTGTCGTCTAAGACCTCCATGATAGAGGACAGGAAGGACTGGGAGGCTGCGCTGTTGGTTGGCTTCGGGTCATACAGACTGGCATAGAAGGATTTGCTGATCTTCATGACATCAGCCTGAGATGACGTTACCGAGCCATCTTCTTCCTTCAGTCTGCGGAGCATGGAGCTCTCTTCTGGAAGAAGAAATGTGAGCATGTCTCGTCCTGCTCCACGGAGCGGACTCTGGACTGGAAGATTATCTTGGAGGCCTCCAAGGCAAAGAGCGAGGCTTGCTGGCCCTTCACCTCCTGGAGGTCCTCCATAACATCGACCCCCATCGTCTGCAGCAGGAGCAGGTTCTGCATACTTTCCTGGAGTTGGGACAGTTTTCCCCACCTCTCTCTCGCCTCCTGAACACCTTTGAGGATGAAGAACCTCTTGATGTTCCCTTTTACTGTTTCCACCAGTCCACTGGAGGCTCAAACAGGGGCTTCACGGTTCTCCAATCTGCATAGTCCCTCTTGAGCTCCTCAATGTTTCCCGGGGTCAACAGCTTGGTGTTCAGCTTCCACGTTCCCTTGCCAGCCTGCTGCTCATCCTGTAGGTGATAGTCAGCCAGCAGGAGGCAGTGGTCAGAAAAGAACACCGGCTTGACGTCGGTGGATCTGACCGGTCAACTTTTTAAAAAAAAATTCATGGGAAGAGGGGGTCACTAGCTAGATCAGTATTTTTTGCTCACTCTGATTGTCCAGATGGCAGTTAAAGAGTCAACCACATTTCTGTGGGTCTGAAGTCATATGTAGGCCAGACCAGGTAAGGATGGCAGTTTCCTTCCCTGAAGGACATTAGTGAACCTGGTGGGTTTCCCTTCAACAATTAGTAATGGATTCATGGTCATGATTAGAATCCTAATTCCATATTTTTATCAAATTCAAATTCCACCATCCATGGCAGGATGCAAACCCAGGTCCCCAGGACATTACCTGGGCTTCTGGATTAACTGTCCAGCAATAATACCACTAGGCCACTGTCTCCCCCAAACAACAAACTGCATTGACAATAAAATATAGAATTGGATTAAAAAGTACCATATGCCTTTACAACACTGGGCTGCACCCAGTTATGAACAAAGAAGGAAAGGGTAATTACAAACTCTCAATCTGCCGATTAAACATTCATATTCACATGCGTTCATGAAATTGCTTGGTAAATCATTGAATCCTTGCAGTGCGGAAACAGGCCATTTGGCCCAACAAGTCCGCACCAACCCTCTGAAGAGTATCCCATCCAGACTCATTTCCCTACCTTATTAATCTACTTTTCCAATCACTAATGCTCCTAACCTGCACTAGCACTCACAGGCACACACTCACATGCACACACACACTCACCGACTCTCTCTACCTCACACGCATGCATACACACATAGAACATAGAACATAGAACATTACAGCACAGTACAGGCCCTTCGGCCCTTGATGTTGCGCCGACCTGTCATACCAATCTGAAGCCCATCTAACCTACACTATTCCATGTACGTCCATATGCTTGTCCAATGACGATTTAATGTACTTAAAGTTGGCAAATCTACTACTGTTGGAGGCAAAGCAATCCATACCCTTAATACTCTCTGAGTAAAGAAACTACCTCTGACATCTGTCCTATATCTATCACCCCTCAATTTAAAGCTATGCCCCCTCGTGCTCGCCGTCACCATACTTGGAAAAAGGCTCTCCCTGCCCACCCTATCTAACCCTCTGATTATCTTATATGTCTCTATTAAGTGACTTCTCAACCTTCTTCTCTCCAACAAAAACAGCCTCAAGTCCCTCAGCCTTACTTCGTAAGACCTTCCCTCCATACCAGGCAACATCCTAGTAAATCTCCTCTGCACCCTTTCCAAAGCTATAAGTCTATGGGGTGCATTTGCATTTGCGGAATTGTATTTGCAGATACATTCTATTTAGCTCAAAAAGCACACAATTTGCAGGCAGTCAGTCCATGTGACATTTTATGAATTCGTACTTTGGAAATAGTACCAGTCTAACTCTAGACGGGAATACTGACAGACTCTAACCTCACACCTTTAATGCATTGTCTGAGCTAAGATGTCAACTTTCTTTAGCATAGCCAATTCACCTAACCTGCATATCTTTGGACTGTGGGTGGAAACCCACACTGACACAGGGAGAATGTGCAAACTCCACACAGACAGTCACCTGAGACTGGAATTGAACCCGGGTCCCTGGCACCGTGAGGCAGTAGTGCTAACCACTGAGTCATCATGTTGCTTCCAGAGGGAAATAGGCTATAATTTCCTTGGACAGATGTCACATCCAAATGACCTTAGGTGCACTTCAGCATATGAAAACCCAAGACATATTTCCCTTACATAAAAAAAAGAAATTCTGAGGAAGGGCCACTGGACCCGAAACATAAACTCTTACTTCTATCCACCGATGTTGCCAGACCTGCTGAACTTATCCAGCGATTTGTGTTTTTGTTTCTTTGCAGTTCTTTCGGATTTTATTATATTTCCGAAACCCTTTGATGAAGGCTTTGTCTCCAGACAGGAAGAATTCAGGTTTGTGCAGCCGTTATAAGCTCACATTTCCCAACACTAGAACAATGCATATAATTGCAGCCAATGCAAATTTGTTCCAATATTTTTAGATTCTATCTGCTTCAGAAATATCTGGATAAGGGCAATTTTAATTGATGACACGAGAATAATGCCATAGAGTTCACTGAAAGGCCCTCGATGCACAGTGGTAGCAGTACGCATTATCTACAAGGGAACTGTTGCAACCTGCACTTTCCAAACTTGTAAGAAACTAAAATACTGCAAGATGTTTGAATTCTGAACTGCTGGTGAAACACGACAGGTTAAGCAGCATCTGTAAAGAGACAAACAGAGTTAGTTTTACGAGTCTGATGTGACTCTTCTTCAGAAGATTTTAGAAAATGTTTTTAATGTACTTTAGACCAAGGCGGAGGAAGAGGGAAGATGGTGTACAGGCTCAGTGCAAAAGACAAAGGAGTTGTTAATAGTGAAGAAAAGATGCAAAATAGGTGCAAATTAAAGTGCAAAAGAGACAGAATGCATTTTTCATTCCACAAAGCAAATATTGCGAGACCATACACAAACGTTTTTTTTAATTTGAAAAATATACTTCATTCATAAAACTATCTCTACATACCATACATAGTCACAAGAGCAGTTCGGTTCTGTGTGGTCTTGGCACATTGCCCTGGGAGAGTCTTTTTTTTATTTTCAAAAATACACCTTATTCATTAAAATTTTATATGCATTCATAGTCACTGGAGCGCTTTGGTCCTGTACACAGGATTTACATATGGAGAACAAACAAAGCCAAGGCATTTCTTCCGTGTACAAGACCACATTTACATACATTTCAGGCACCAGGAGGGTCCGATAACTGATCAAACCTCCATTGTACTTTGACCAAAAGACCTAAGACAGTGGTCTTTCTCCACTGCACCTTAGTGGCAGCTGCTCCAAGCTTTCCAGCATAGAACATGGAACATAGAACATAGAACAGTACAGCACACGATATTGTTGAGAGGGTGGTATTGGAAAAGCACAGCAGGTTAGGCAGCATTCAAGGAGCAGGAGAATCAACATTTTGGGCATAAGCTCTTCATCAAGTAACAACACCTCATTTCCATCTTAAGTACTGCACTGTATCCAGGTCTCAATGATGAGTTCCTCAACTCCAGAGACTGCCTGCATTATATCTATTCTACATCCTCTCCCCCTCGCCGCCATGCCCAGTTAATAGAAACTGAGAACTGCAGATGCTGTTAAGCTGAAACAAAAACAGAAGTTGCTGGAAAAGCTCAGCAGGTCTGGCAACATCTGTGGAGAGAAATCAGGGTTAACATATCGGGGCTGATGACTCTTCCACAGCTTTGAAACTTTAACTGATTTCTCCTCGCAGTTGCCGCCAGATCTACTGAAATGGTGGAGGAGAAAGTGAGGACTGCAGATGCTGGAGGTCAGAGCTGAAAATGTGTTGCTGGAAAAGCGCAGCAGTTCAGGCAGCATAAGAAGGGCTCATGCCCGAAACGTCGATTCTCCTGCTCCTTGGATGCTGCCTGACCTGCTGCGCTTTTCCAGCAACACATTTTCAGCTACTGAAATGGTGGTCAGGATAGAGGCCAAAGAGAGAGAAGACAATTGGACAGACAAAGGAGTGGATAATGGTCTGGCTGCGTGGGTGAATAGCTGTTAATGGAGACTGTTAGTGGCCAACGATAGGTACTGTGTAATGTTGGGTGGAAAAAAAAGATTGGAACAGAAATCTGTCAGAGAGAGGAGCAGAACCTCTTCAAGGTTTCTTGTTTGAGGAGAAAGTGAGGTCTGCAGATGCTGGAGATCAGAGCTGAAAATGTGTTGCTGGAAAAGCGCAGCAGGTCAGGCAGCATCCAGGGAACAGGAGAATCGACGTTTCGGGCATAAGCCCTTCTTCAGGAATTCTTGTTTGCCAGACTCTTAGCTGAGAGGAACAATTCTCTCCCTTTCACACCTTAATTTACACCCATTGTATCACCATTGTGTTTTGCACTGGGCCTTTGCATCATCTGCCCCCTTGATCTTCTTCCAAATTTATCAGAAATATATTTTTTTTAAAAATTTCAGTTCTGGAAAAGTCATATCTGACTCAAAAGCTTAATTCCATTCCCTTTTTCTGAATTTCTGCCACACTCTCATACACACACTCAAACTCACATACACACTCACACAAACTCACACAGACTCTCTCAGACACACACACTGGCACTCAGTGTCTCATAGCATATACTCCCTCACACACTCTCTCTCTCAAGCACTCACACTCTTGCACACACTCATACGCATGCTCTCACACACATATACTCCACCCCCCCATACACACACGCACACACACACAGACATATAAAAATCCATGGGGTAAAATTGCAGACTTGAATTTACAGGTACATTCTAATTTGTTCAAAAAGCACACAATTTAAAAGCAGTCAATCAATGTGGCATTTTATGAATTCATTCTTTGAAAATAAAACCAGTCTGACTCCAGGCTGAGATACAAATAGACTTGAAACATGGCCTCACACCTAAAATACATTGTCTGACCTAAAGTGTCACCTTTATTCTGAAGTTATCTTGGGGCAGGAATTTATAATATTAACCAATCAAAACCTGCACCTCCATTCTAACTGATTAAAGACTTAATAGTCACCCAGGTTGGTTCAATACATTCACATAAGTTGTATGTCTCTTTGATCTTTTACTACAAATTTTGCGTCTGATGTATTCTCTCTCACTAGCTGCCTGAGGAAGGAGCGGGAGCACCGAAAGTCTGTGGTTTCAAATAAACCTGTTGGACTATAACCCAGTGTTGTGTGATTTTTGACTTCATCCACAAAGACAGATCAGGACAGGAAATGCATGGGAGCACAATCATAGAATCCCTACAATGCCAAAAGAGGCCATTCAGCCCATCAAGTCTGCACTGACCCTCCAAAGAGCAAACCAACCAGACCTCTATCCTACTCGCACCTTTCTCATGGCTAATCCAACAGGCCTGCATATCCCTGGACACTACATGGCAATTTAGCATGGCTAATCCACATAACTTGTACATCTTTGGACTGTGGGAAGAAACCTGAGGAAACCCAAGCAGACACAGGGAGAACGTGCAAACTCCACACAGACGGTCATCTAAGTCTGGAATTGAATCTGGGTTCACAGCGCTGTGAGCGTATCATTTTTTCCACTGCTGCTACAGACAGTGGCAATTGAAAGCAACAGCTCAAAACTAGCTCCAGGGCCATTGAGGGCCATTGAGGCCCAACTAGTGCTGCTGACAATGTGTGATTGAGTTAAAAGGATGCTTGTTTCTAAAGCTGAGGTTTTCTCACCTTCCATTGTACGTACACTTCTGCATTAAAGAAAGAACCTTTATGATCCATCAGGTGTTTATTCTGAGGCAGGGTGTCCCTCAGGGATTGTTTACATTGCTGGCTCCTCAGACATCTTACTTCTCTCTTAAAAGGTCACTGTGTAGGAGTTGATATAAAGAAGCATCAGTAACACCAACACATTGTGTGCTTCGTGTGAACACAAACCTATATATTAAACAGGTCAAGACCATTCAGTCAATGAACCCTGCTCCTAATCAATTAGTTTGCCGCTGATCTATATCTCAATTCCTTTTCCTTGTGTTGGATTCATTTCCTTAGAAGCCTGTAATGATCATGAAAGATTTCCACAGCCTTTATAAGGACAGGATTTTCCAAGCCTTTTTAGGACAGATTGGAGGCTAGAAACACTGCTGGCAAAATGGGCACTCCGTCTGACCCTTTCCCATGCCCAAAGTCTTGCAACACCGTCAAGCAATGTTGCCAGAGGCAGGAACAACGATGGATCAGCCTGGAGCCTAACTGAGTGATTTCAGTGGCAGGTTGAGGCCCCCTTCTGGTCTCCGCTGGAATTTTAATAGAACCAGGGAACTCTCTGCCACAGAGCAAGGTCACAGAGTAAATTTCCAATGGGCAGGGTACATGGTCTCCATGTTGGGCAACCTTTGGCCAAAGGGACCTCCCTTCTGCAACAATCCATTTGCCCTCAGGAGACGCCATTTCAATTCCTTGCCTGATCCTGGTGGTGAAGATTTTGTCCATCGATATACATTCTTGCTCAAAAGTACAGCACCAGCAGTGGGCACCATTTCCCAATGGTCTTCCAATTGACCCTGACCCCAAAATAATCTGCTGCCCCAGGATAATTAATAATACAACCGGCCTGGCAGGAGTTACTCTGTAGGTTATAGTCTTCTTGCTGCTGCTGAAGTGAGTTAGACCTGACACTTCATAAAAATCTTGTCCTGTGGTAGGAAAAGAATTCTAGATTTCCATTACCAATTTTAGTGAAAGAGAACACCTGCCATTTCCATTTCAACATAAGTACCCTTCCCCCAGAGGGAAGCGATGGTCTAGTGGTATTATCGCTTGACTATTATTCCAGAGATGCAGATAATATTCTGGGGGACCTGGGTTTGAATCCTGCCATGGCAGATGGTGCAATTTAAATTCAATAAAATTCCATCTAATGATGACCACGAATCAATTGTTGGGTGAATAATCCATCTGGTCCACTAATATTCTTTGGGGAAGGAAATCCACCATCTTTACTCAATTGGCTTACACGTGACTCCAGACCCGCAGCAATGTGGTTAACTCTTAACTGCCCTCTGGGTAATTAAAAATGGACAACAAATGCTAGTCCAGCCAGTAACTCTTACGTCCTGTGAATGAATATAAAAATTAATTAATACTTTCAGTGTGCCTCCTTTATGTTTGGATTCTCCCAACAGAGGAAAAGGCCAGAGAGGGTGAAACTATCATATCCCTTTATCATATTAAACACTTCAATAAGAATGTGTCATGCCTCACTGATAATCAATTCACCACACTGTTATGAAAATTAAAGATTTTATCATTTTACTCAGTCCCCAATTTACATTTCGGACAGAAAACACAGGCCAGGTTTGTGGACGTAACAGGACTGTGACTTATTTCAAGTAAATAGTGGTTTACCTGTGATTGGAATACATGAATAATTGACATATAACTAGATAAAAGAAGGGGATTTTGTGGTGCAGTGGTATTGTCCAAACCTCTGAGCCAAGAGGCCCTGGTTTGAGTGACATGTTCTCCCTAGGTGTGAAGTAACATTCCTAAGCAGGCTGATTCGAAAGTATTTCAAATTTGTTAAGGCTCTAACCAGCCTGTCTGAATCCCTCTTACACAGGCAAAGGGTTTAAAATAGTATGGCAGGGGGCAGGAATGAGAGCTGTAGGTCAGCAAGTAAAATGACTGAGGAGGAGTCAGAAACCAAAGCCAGTAAGGCTCAGAGGAAGAACAGATAGGGAGAGGTTCCTGGACATGGTGGGGATTGGCGGTCTGAAGTGTAGTTGTATTAATGTGAGGAGTTTGACAAGTAAGGCAAATGAACTTAGAGCTTGGATCAATGCACATAACAATGATGTTGTAGCTATTACTTCATTGAGACAACACTAACATTCTAACATTCCAGGGTTTAGATATTTCAGGTGTGACAGAGAGGGATGTAAAAGAGATGGGGTAGTTGGGTTACTGATTTGAGAGAATGTCATAGCTGTATTGAGGATGGGCACCATGTAGAGTGCTCATTCCTGATGAAGGGCTTATGCCTGAAATGTCAATTCTCCTGCTCCTCGGATGCTGCTTGACCTGCTGTGCTTTTCCAGCAACACCCTCTCAACTCTGATCTCCAGCATCTGCAGACCTCATTGTCTCCACCGTGTTGGGCTCATCCAGCGAGGCCAAAAGTCGAGAGCTCAGGAATAGGAAGGGTGTAATCACTTTGATAGGGTTGTACTTCAGGCCTCTCAACAATCAGTGGGTGATAGAGGAACAGATATGTGGATATATTATGGTAAAATGTGAACACAACAGGATGTTGTGTTGAGTAATTTTAACTTCCCCTATACTCAGGTATTGCCAGGGGGTGGTTGAGGGAGAATTTGTTAAGTGTGTCCAGGATAGTTTTTGAAACAATATGTAAATACTCCAAATAGGGAACAGGACAGACTGGACCTGCTATTGGGACAAGAGCCCAGCCATGTGATCAAAGTTTCAGTGGAGGAGCATTTCAGGAACAGTGACTATAATTCTGTAAGTTTTAAGTTACTTATGGACTAGGATAAGAGTAGGAGAAAGTGAGGTCTGCAGATGCTCGAGAGTCAGAGTTGAAAAGTGAGGCACTGGAAAAGCACAGCAGGTTGGGCAGCATCTGAGGGGCAGGGAGAGTTAATGTTTTGGGCATAAGCCCTTCATCAGGAATGTCAGGATAAGAGTAGTCCTTGTGTGAAAGTACTAAACTGGGAGAAGGATAACTACCACAATTTTACGCAGGAGCTGGGAAATGTCGATTGGGGTCAGCTGTTTGAGAGTAAATCCACATCTGGCATGTGGGAATCTTTTAAAGGCCAGTGGATTAGAGTAGAATAGAGAGTGGCCTTTGATTTGTCATTTCTACCATATACAACTGATACAGTAAAAACGAGACAGTGTTCCTCCAGAACTGAGGGTGCTACATGGACAGCACAAACGATAAAATCATACACAGCATAAAGTGCATAAGAAGTGCAAAACATGCAAGCTCCAGTGTAATAGAAGAATGATAAATGATAGACATTTTTCTAGCAGCAATTCAAACTCGTGCAAAGAATTTCAGATGGGAAAGAGTCCAATCACACTGTGTTAAGGAGCCTGCTGGCTTGGGGGAAGAAACTGTTGCACACGTTCAGGTGATTAGAGTTCAGGACCAGCATGTTCCTGTGAAAATGTAGGATTATGGATGACAAGATTTGGGAATCTTGGATAACAAGAGAAATTGAGAGCTTAGCCAATATGAGAAAGGAGGCACACGTGAGGTTGAGAGAACTGAAGACCCACTGAGCCCTCGTAGAGCACAAAGATAGCAGGAAAAATTCAAACATGGGATTTGGAAGGCTAAAATGGGTCATTAAATTTCTTAGGTGAACAGGATTAAGGAAAACCCTGAGGTGTTTTATACATGTATAAGGGCCAAGAAGGTAGCTATGGAAAGGGTAACTCCACCTAACGACAAAGGAGGGAATTTATTTGTGGAGCTTGAGGAAGTGGCTCTGAACAAATACTTTGCATCAGTATTCACAATGGAGAAGGTCATGATTGATGGTGAATGTCCAGGACAGTTTGTTAATATTCTAGGGCATGTCAATATAAAAAAGGAAGAGGTGTGGGGTATTTCAAAAAGCATTAAAGTAGATAAGCCTCCAGATGAGATCTACCCCAGAATGCTGAGGGAGACAGGTGAGGAAATTGCTGGGGCCTTTGTATCCTCTTTAGTCCCAGAGGACTGGAGAATAATGAACATTGCTCCTTTATTTAAAAAGGGCAATAGGAATAATCTGGGAAATTACAGACCAGAGCCTTACGTCAGCGGTAGGGAAAATATTGGAGAAGATTCTTAGGGACAGAATTTACGCACATTTGAAAAAAAGATGGATTTATTAACGATAGGCACCTGGCTTTTTGCGGGGAAGATTATATCTCATAAACTAAAATATAAGGATGATTGATGAGGCCAGGTCGGTAAATATTGTCTATATGGGCTTGAGCAATGCCTTTGGCAAGGTCCTCCATGGCAGGCTGATATAGAACGTGAACTCACGTGGGATCCATGGTGAGCTGTTAAGATTGACACAGAGTTGGCTTGGTCAAAGAAGACAGACAGCAGCAATGTTTTTCTGACTGAAAATTGGTGACCGGTATTGTTTCACAGGGATCAGTGCCAGGACCCTTATTGTTTGGAATGGTATATAAATGATTTTGATGAGAATGCAGATAGCCTGATTAATAAGTCTGTTGATGACACAAGGATTGGGGGAGCTGCACATATTGAGAAGGATTGCAAGAGAATACAGCAGGACACAGATGGGCTGGAGACTTGAGCAGAGAAGTGGCAGATGGAGTTTAATCCTGACAAAAGCAAGGTGATGCATTTTGGAAGCTCTAATTCAGAAGGGCAGTATACATTAAATAGCAGAACACTTAATGGCATCAATATGCAGAGAGATCTGGGTGTACAGGTCCACAGTTCCCTGAAAATGGCAACACATCTGGATCAGGTGGTTCAAGAAGGCATTTGGCATGCAGGCTCTCTTCAGTATAAAAATTGGCAAATTATATTGCAACTAAACAGAACTTTAGTTAGACCACATTTGGCATTTTGAAAAGCATTCTGGTTGTTGCACTGCAAGAAGGATGTGGAGCCTTTGGAAAGGGAACAGAAACGGTTTACTAGGATGTTATCCAGCTCAGAGGGTATTAGCTTTGGGGAGAGACTGGACCATCCTAGTTTGTTTTCACTTGAACATCAAAGGATGAGGGAGAGACCTGATAGAAGCTTATAAAATTATGACAGGCATGGATAGAATGGGTAGCCAGAGTCTTTTTCACAGGGTAGAAACATTAATTACTAGGGAGCATAGGTTTAAGGTAAAAGAGGGTAGGTTTAAAGGACATGGGAGAGACAAATCTTGTTCTTTACATAGAGGTTGTTAACTGCCTGGAATGCATTGCCAGTGGAAGAGGTGGAAGCAGATATGACATCAACATTAAAGAGGCATCTTGATAGTCACATGAATAGGCAGGAAATACAGGGAAATGGACTGTGTAGAGGCAAAAGGTTTATAGTTTGGAAAGGCATCATGTGTTGGCGTAGTCTTGGTGGGCCGAAGGGCCTGTTCCTGTGCTGTGCTGTTCTTTGTAAAAGACAATGTTGTTATGAATGCAGAGGGAAAAAAATACAATGGAAACAGTTCAATGGCACCAGTGCTTATGGTTAAAAAGAGGGTATAGTTTTCCTTTCTAAGTCCTTTAGTTCTCCAAGTTTTGCCTTGAAGTTTTTCACTACTTCACAGGAGGCACAGAGTAACTGGATCACGAACTATAAAGTCGCTGATTTAAAGATTAGAAGTAGCAGCTTACAGCAATGGTGGTGGGAAGAAATGGGCATTATTACTGGAGAGAGACAGAGGCAGTCAGACAGACAGACACACAGACCACCTCCACCACCAGAGAGTCCAGAGGCTCTCATTGTAACATACACAGCCACAAACTGTTCTGCTGCCCAGGAGCCAATCAGAATGCTGTCATCAGGCTGATGACCGCTGGTACCTACAACTTGTTACAACACCACATAGCAATCAGAAACATATTGCTGGCTGACTCTCACTTTGTCTGCACACTCTGGCACCATGCCGCCTCCTCTTACATCCACTAGCGCCCGCACACTTTGCAAAGCACCACCCATGAGTTTCAGTAACTTGCTTTATTTTAGAAAAAGTACAGCAAACCTTTCTTCGGTCCTTTGTTGCAAAACATTTGCACTCAAAAATCAAGTAAATTTTTCAAAATATATTCTTGGATTTGCACAGAGTGTAAAGTCACTTGGCAGTACTGAATTAGAGTACAGCTTCTAAGCAACATATGCTGACCAAAGAGCTTGTCTTCAGCACATGAGGATAGAATTGCATGAATACAAAGGAATAAAATCCCACCCAGGGAACATGGGAATTGCTTGTCAGAAGAGCAACCCTCCCATCCATACCCACTGACATAAACACACTCGGACTTCATTAGGTTCTGACATGCATATCTCTGGCTGTAATGATTCAGAGACTGGGAAGTTTGGACCATCATATTCGGATGGATCTCCCCATTCCCAAAGGAAACGCTGAAGCAAAACTCTTTCCTCAAACCCTTTTGCATTGGAAACAGCACCCGATCAAAAAGCAGGCTGAAGGCATAATTATATAAAAACACACAAGGGTAACAGCAATAATTTTCAATGGCGATTGGAATTAAATACTCAGACTTGTGGCTCTTTACATTGTATAATATGAAAGCAGGAATGTGAAAAAGCAGAACAAGCAAGTTCTCAGACCAGCTCTGCATCAGAAAGCTTGTGGTTATAGTGTGGGGACATCTACTGCGCATGTATTGCATTGCAGCAGAGAGGGAACAAAATTCTCATACATCTCTGTTCAAATCAAGTGTCAGTTTTGCTGCTGGCATCTAATGCAATCCAAGGCAGTATCTTCTTCAAAGTTATTGATAATCTGTTCCAGCCAGAGGCAGCTCATCATCTCAAGCATAGGAGGTATGGTTAGTAAGTTTGCAGATGACACCAAAATTGAAGGAGAAATGGATATCGAAAAAGATTACCTCAGAGTACAACCAGATTTTGATGAGATGGGCCAATGGACCGAGGAGTGGCAAATGGCGTTTAATTTAGAGAAATATGAGGTGCTGCATTTTGGAAAGGCAAATCAAGTCAGGACTTTTACACTTAATGATAAGGTTCCAGGGAGTGTTGCTGAACAAAGAGACTGTGGAGTGCAGGTTCATAGTTTCTTAAATGCAAAGTCGCAGGTAGATAGGATAGTGAAGAAGGCGTTTGGTTTGCTTGCCTTTATGGGTCAGTGCACTGAGTATAGGAGTTGGGAGGTCATGTTATGGTTGTACAGGACATTGATTAGGTCACTATGTTGATTACTACATGCAATTCTGGTCTCCTTTCTATCGGAAAGATTTTGTGAAACTTGAAAGGATTCAAAAAAGATTTTACAAGGATGTTGCCAGGGTTGGAGGATTTGAGCTATAGGGAGAGGCTGAACAGTCTGGGGCTGTTTTCCCTGGAGCATTGGAGGCTGAGGGGTGACCTTATAGAGATTTGTAAAATCATGAGGGACATGGATAGGGTAAATAGACAAGGTCTTTTCCCAGGGGTGGGGGAGTCCAATTCTAGAGGGTACAAAGGGTTTAGAGGGCCAAATGCTGGCAAATAGGACCAGATTAATTTAGGATATCTGATTGGCATGGACGAGGTAGACCAAATGATCTGTTTCTGTGCTGTACATCTCTATGACTTTATAACCTGGAACACGAGAGAAAAAAAAGGATTCAAATGCCTGATTATGTATAAAAATCAAAGATCTTTTGCAGAAGGAAGCCATTCAACTTGTTGTACCCTTGCTGGCTCTCTGCAAGAACAATAAACCTATTCCCACACTCCAGCCTTTCCCAATAATCCTGAAAGTGTTATTTTCTCTGCAGAAAATGTATTCATTTTTGAAGTTCCAAACATCACCAGAGAACACAATTTGAATTTATCTGTGATGTCTTGTATTGTCAAATGACCCATCTAACCACAAGTTCAAACTTGCATAAGATATTGGAGGAGACTTTTAGGTTTTCAAACTTTTATCAGCACCCAATGCTCTCACTATTACTTCCATGTTCCTGTCCTTTCCTCATATCTTTTAGACTGCCCATTTAAACAATTGATTATTCCAGTTAACACTGTTGTAGACATGGAATCAGGCAATTAAAGATGGGAAATCTCCCGGCTTGTCAAACACACATTGGGAAAAAAATACCGAACAGCAAGATCTTCACTCTGGAGGAGGGGTGCAGATGGGTTGGCTTCACAATCTCTGTGCAACCTTGATCCCCCCATCCACACCTAATAGCCGCTCATACGTCTGTGCTAATCCATGAGTTCATCCATCACCATACCCTCTTACAGCCCAATGCCAGCCTAGGGAAAACGCAGGACCCCAAGCCACAACCCTTTGTCTTTATAGTTTCTATGTCAACTGAACATCTATTATGGATAAATGTCAGGAGCCATGCCAAAATGAAACATAAAACATTCTAAGTATCTAACGTAGTTCATCATACCCAAAAAAGTTATTTTCATAAAAGTTATTCAAAACAGTTAAACCGTAAGTACTTCACAAAAAAAAACCTGAGTCCACAATCCAACAATTAATAAGTACATAACTTCTGAGCTGTCAACTCTGATATTATAACCCAATTCTCTCTCCTCCCCACTCTGATAATAACGGGCTGTGGGAAGCAGCCAAGCTTTAATAATACTACAGTCTAGGAATGTGTTCACAAACAGCTTTTAACTGCTAAGGAAGTTTTCTTTTAGTTTTCAGACATAGTGAGCATTGTTCAACTTTTAAAGGGCAGAGGATTTAAATAACTTGATAATTTCTACACAATGTATTGCTCTTCAAGAACATTAATTACTTCTCTAAATATTTGTTACTCCTGCATTATGGGTTATTTTCTCATTCGAATATAATGCTGAGTACAAAGAGATGTTAATTTAACTAGCCTCACTGAGTCAGGATTTACAGATATAGGAGTTACTACCTGCCCCAATTTCCTGATTCAGTTCCTACCCACTATTTTGGAAGATCTTGCGTCTTCATAGTTTTTAGTCATATCTATTTCAAAAGTCACCTCTGGCAATACATTCGATATTCTAATAAAATTTTCAGACAATATTCCTCCCTTTGTTTCTAATTTAAGCCAAAGTACAACCTTTATCTATTTGTTGCTGATCTTACAGCAAAAATACTGATTACAATATTAAATGCCACGAGAATGTAAACCACAATGCAACAAATTAACACTTGTCCATTCAATGTGATACAGGAAATGCAGTGTCGTGCATTTGTGACCACACTATTCATTGGCGGTATGCATTAACAGGATGCTCAGAATTACTTATGATTAAAGTTTCTGACCACTTCTTAAAGGAAATAGATATTGTGACTGGACAAGGTGTGGTAATTGTACTGGAATAGCGTAGCTAGGGGCACACTTTTTCAATACTATTTCCTGCAGGCTGCAAGAACCCATAGTCTACAGTGCTTCCAACTGTTTCTTGCTGTCACATGGTGTGTATCAAATTGGCTAAAGGCTGGCATCTGTGATACTGGGGACATCAGGAGACCAGATTGGTTAATCTACTTAGCACATGCAGTTGAAAACTGTTGCAATTACTTCAGCCTTGTCATTTGGACTGGTGTGTTGAGTCCCTCCACATTACAGATCTATTGGTTGTGCTTAGCTCAGCCTTTCACTTGCTACTTGTGCTGAGTCGCACACAAGTACTTCTGTATTGTAGCTTCACGAGGTTGACTAATCTCATCTTTAGGTACAAGGACAGAAATTGCTAGAAAAGCCCAGCAGATCTGGCAGCATCTGTGGACAAAAGTCAGAGTGAACTTTTCGGGTCAAGTGACCCTTCCTCAGAATCTTGTTTTTTAGGTACACTGCTCTTGGCATGCCTCCTGTGCACTTCAGGGAGGAGAAAGTGAGGACTGCAGAGCTGAAAAATGTGTTTCTGGAAAAGCGCAGCAGGTCAGGCAGCATCCAAGGAGCAGGAGAATCGACGTTTCGGGCATAAGCCCTTCTTCAGGAGGTCACATCAGGTGCAGCGGATGCAGTAAATGATGTGTGTGGAGGTGCAGGTGAATTTGTGACAGAAATGGAAGGATCCCTTGGGGCCTTGGAGGGAAGTGCATACTTCAGTAAATGTTTGAATATGGTTCATCTGCAATATTTTCTAATTTGGCAAACAATCCACAGTTGAACCCTTAACTCACCTACTTTCTCCAGTCAAATTATCTGATGTACTCAGTACTTCCAACATTTCCATTTTGTTTTACTCTTACTGCACATGCACATGAGTTGATTAGAATGCAAACACAGAATAACAAAAATACTTAAAGAAAGACCCACATTTATTCTTGAATGACATCTGAATAGATAACATTACAGCAGAAAGAATACAAAGTAGATGAACATTTTCACAAGATAGCCAACATGAAAACTATCACTGTTAATTTTCTTTATAATCAAAACTTGGGATTTGTAAGATAACCTCATTTAACTGTTTTAACTTTGGTGCTGATCTGATATTTCTTTATGATGCTTGTAACTTTCTTCACCATGTTTCACTGCTTCAGTGTTTACTGGAGAATTGAAGCATATAGTCATGTCACACAGGAGAAGCTGGGTCCGCACTGAAATGCAATATGGTATCAAAAGTGTTAAGCACTGAACATGAAATTCCTAATAGTTTTAATATTCTAAATTTGATTGTGAAAAATATTAATTGTTATTTGCATTAGTAGTAATTTATTTATTCAGGAATTTATTTTTGCTCTTAATAATTTGAATATTTTCAACAGGGTTCTTGAAATTCTAGTTTAATTAGTATAAGTACAAGGGCATTGCTAGTATTACAGAATCATGTCCTTCGTAGGATGGTATTCAAATGGTGCTGACTGGACTAGGAGGAGAACAACAATCACTCAGGTAATCCTTGGTCTCACATTAACCCTTAGAATACTAAGTCATTTATACTTGTCAAAAAAATCTTAAGCTTCCATATGCTAAGATTTTATGAACCCTATGTTAATATTTTAAGGATTATAGAAGAGATATAATAATAAGTACATGACAATTTCTGTAAAAAGGAACATGCTGTTGGACCTTTTTGTCTTGTACTCAGTAGGTACATGTATGGAATGAGCTGCCAGAGGAAGCGGTGGAGGATAGTACAATTGCAATATTTAAAAGGCATCTGGAATATGTATATGAATAGGAGGGATATGGGCTGGATGCTGGCAGAGGGACTAGATTGGGTTGGGATTTCTGGTTGGCATGAACGAGTTGGACCGAAGGGTCTGTTTCCATGCTGTTATCTCTATCACTCTATGACTGACTTAAGAATGCCACATTTCAAAGACTGCAACTTATGAAGTATAGACAAAAGGTTATCATTGCATTGGTTAGCAAACTGACTCTGCTTTGTAGAGGTGTTGCCATGGAGAATGTGAGGGGAGTTATTGTCCCCCATATTTTTGTTCAATTTGAGCTTAAATGATAATCTTAACTCAATTGTTAGTATAATTCTGAAAATATTCAGCAAAAGCTATCCAATAAAGAAATCAAATTTGGAATTAATAAGAACAGCAAAGCATGAAACCTATGTTCAGTTACCAATGGAAACATATTTAAAACTATTTTTACCACTTCTTAACTTTGTGGAAGGAAGTTTGACAAAAAAATGCTGCTGTTGACCGACATCACAAAAGAAATATAACTTGGAGGCATTCTTCCAACTTCATGACAGCCATATTTGCAAGATGTAAGTTACCATCAAGAACATGAGGAACAAGATAATGGGAACATTATCACCTCTGGTGATTTATAATTCTTCTGAGTTCATCCCTTCTTTTTATTTACTGAATTACAGCTATTTGTGGGATGTTACTTTTGTTCTATATCATGGAGATGATTGCAAAATACCGTTCAATTCATCTGTTACCTCCTTATTTTCACTATTAATTCCCCTGACTAACTTTCTAAAGGACCACTGCTTACTTTGTTGATTATTTTATTTTTAAAATATTTTTAGAAACTTTTATCATGTTTTATACTTTTGGTTGCTTTTTCTTATACTCTGGTTTTTCCCTCCTTATTAAATTTTTGGTCATTTCTTGTTTATTTTAATATTCTGTCCAATCTTTTGATGTGCCATCTGTCTTTGCACAATGGGAAACTTATCTTTTAAGTTTGTTGCTATCTTTACCTAAGCTTCCTATCCAGTATTTTTCAATATTCAGGTATCAATCTATATCATCCTGCAACCATATCTCTGTAATGGCTACCAGAAGACAATTATTTATTTCTAGGTGCACTCTCAATTCATCTGTGCATTCCAATAGATCCTTTTGTTTCATCTCTTTATTCTTTTTGTGAATTACAGTCTTATCTGCTAGTTTACTTTGTACTCTTTAACTTCCTGTCACGGTATTTCAATCTCATTTTTTACAATTTTCTCTTTTGCCTTGTCTCTGCTCTTTGATCTACCAAATTTTCCCAAATATTATTTAGTTTAAAATCCTCTCTACTTCCTGAGTTATGTAATTTGTAAAATCGCTGACCTCAGCAGGATTCAGGTGGAAACCGTCCTAATAGTACAAATCATACTTTCCTCTGTATTGGTGCCAGCATCCTATAAACTGAAACCCACTTCTTCCACACTGGGCTTAGAACCATTCATTCATATCCTATTTGACTGGCTCTGTGCCAACTGGAACAAGACTCAAGTAATAATCCAGAAATGATGTCCTTTGATGCTTTGATTCTTAACTTGGTGCCTGTTTACTCATACTAACTTTGCAGAACCTCTTTCTTTTTCCTGCCTAGGTTGATGGTACCTACATGGAACATGACCACTCGAATTTTGGCCTCTCACTGCACCATCCTCTTCAGCCTTGAGCAGCTCTCCTTAACTCTGGCACCTGGCAGGCAACATAGCCCTCTGGATTCCAGCTCTTCACTGCAGAGAACAGTGTCAATCCCCCTGACTAGTATGTCCCATACAACCAACACATTCCTTTCTGAATGGCTTCCTGCATCATCTGTTGGCTCGTCTACAAGCCAGTCCCCACTCTCTTTAAACAAATGGGAGCATTCCTGGTTAGGGTTTTGGCTAGGAAGTGGATGCATTAGAGTTCTGTGAATGAAGTTAAAAATCCCTGCTGGGTAAGAGGAACTATCTCAAATAAGTAGTGCAAAAAAATAGAATGATGAAGCTGGAATCAAAAAAGGGTACATAAGATTCAAAATGAACATTACCATCCATTACCATCTTAGTGGGAAGATGTGAGGCACAGCTACAGTCGGGAAATCAAGGGCCATAATGGTAATTTAAACCAAGGTCACAGCATAAGGAGCCTTGCAAAGCATAATTAAGGTGACAAAAGGAACAATTTTTAAAAATACAGAATGTATTAAAAGGTAGTTAGAAGAGCAGGAAATGCATAATTTAAGCCACAGCTCTAATGAGAAAAATTTCTTAAGATTTCAGAAATAAAGATATATTTAGAAATGTGTGAAAAAGAATGGACTTCATTTATTAGGCCTGAAAAGCAGGAAATTATAAATTTTACTTGCAAGAAGGTGGGAAACCATTACTGGATGCAGAAAAAGCAGGAAAGCCCCCATTAAGTAGTGTAAATATGCAGCATTATTATTTAACAGAAGTTAACAAAACATCAAAAGAAGGAAAGAAGACAGCATTGTTTATTGCACAAAAGGGAAGTAAAGCAGCATTGCTATTTGCAAAAGCAAATGTACTCAAAGGAAAGTGATTAAAGCAGCATTGCTGAATTTAAAAGTTTAAAAGTAAGAATAAATAATTACATTAGGAGGATATAGCAGGAGAAATAATGCAACCTGAAAGTTATAGTATCTGATGGACCAAACAGCACACAGGATTGGGCGTCTTGGAGAAAACAGTTTTTAAGATATAGAATTGGTTCAAATTTAAATACAAAAACAGAAGCTGATTAAATGAATGCACAATTGTATTTAATAGAACCTACAGGCAATGGTGTTATTAAACACCAAAATATAAAGAAGGCACCATCTTTTACAATAAGTTCCATAAGCTTTTAACAATTACTTTAAACTGAGGACAATTTTAAAATCTGTCTAATTATCCAGATAAGTATGTCAGAATTGTGCAAAGTCTCCAATTTTAAATCAGAGACTTTTTCATAAGGCCTAGGAACAGGCAAATTGCTCAACAGAAGTTCAAAATTCCCAGACATAGTCCATGTGTCAAGAACCCTGCAGAGTCTGGACATGCATCTTTGAGGGTATGTCTGATCTCTGATGAGCCACAGAGTAGAAAATCAAGGCCACAAAGCATGTAGAGACTTACTTGATAGAATAGTGGGGAGGAAGATGTTTCTCTTGTCTGGGGTATCTAAAACAAGGATCTCCCAGAATCAGGGAGTTATCTATCTAAAACTGCAATTAAGAGAAATTCCTTCATTCAGAGGGTCGAGAATCTTTCGAATTCTGTCTCAAACAACTAAGGATACTCAGTCATTGAAGACAGAGAGATTCTCTTAGAATCAAAAACAAATAATCAGAGATTATGGGGATTGCAAGGAATTTGAGTTGAGGTGAAATGGTGAAACAGGTTCGAAGGACCATGTGACCTACTCTTGTTCCTATTTCTTACATTCTTAAGTAGTGACGTATATGAAATAATGGAAAGCAAGTGCTGTCTAGCAATCATATGGGTGCAAGTTATCAACACCTTAAGGAAAGATAGGGAAGGGTTAACCTCAACACAGAAAGGAAAATAGTCTAGAAAATGCAGTTGAAATGAAAAAGATTAGGCAATGGCATCGCCTTCAGAATATCATAGTTACCATACAGTTGGTTCATATCTTCAAACATTGTGCCCAAGTAGTTAATCATGTCATCAAGTATTTTCTGGTCTTCAGCCATGTAAGAATTACTTACAAGTTCCTTGTTCACCTAATTTAACAAATAAATATAAATTACTACCCAAAACATTTGATGCAATTTTTTTAATGGATAATCGTCAATTTTGTAAATGTGAAGAAAAATAATATCATGAATATTATAAACACCTAGAAGAATCATGAATATTATAAACACATATCTCAAATTCTCAAGTGTACAGCTCACTGTGTGCCAGACTGGAAATTGTGCAATCCAATAACCTTACTGAGTTCAACTTCAATTGTAAACAGCTTATGTTTACGCTATTAATGCTATACTGAGTTTTGAAAAGGTAACAGAGAGCTGATGAGGGGAAGACTGCTGATGTGGTGAACATGGACTTTGAAAAGATGGTTTATACTTACCACAAAACCGACTTCCGAGGAAAGTAATAAGTCACGGCATAAAAGGAATGTGGATAAAATATTATCTGAGGGATATAATATAAATATTAGTACTTAATGGGCATTTTTCAAGCTGGAAGAAGGTTTGTAGTGAGTCAGTATTGGATAGGGATCCTTGTTCTTTCTGACGTAAATCACTGATCCAGATCTGGGGATGGAGGATACAATTTCAAAGTTTATGGATGACTTGGGTTGAATTGTAGAATTGTAAAGCATATAGAATGGGGTAGAACTTAAAAAGGCATAGATATGTTGATGGAGTGGAAATATATGGATGGGTTCAATTCCCACACCAGCTGAAGTTACTGTGAAGAACTCTCCTTCTCAAACTCTCCCCTCTCCTGAGATGTGAATATCCTCAGGTTAAACCACCACAAGTCACCTTGCTCTAATCAGAGAGCAGATTTTACTGTTTACCTTAGCTATAGTATGGAATGCAGTGCCTGAAAGTATCATAGAGACAGGTTCAACTAAAGTATGCAAGAGGTCATTGGATGAGTATTTAACCAGAGGCAATATACTGGGTTACAGGATAAAAACAAAAAAAAAAATGAGATTGGTCCCAAGTTACAATGCTCAGAAAGCCAGTGTACACATGATGGGCTGAATCGTGTGTTTCTGCATCTAAGCAATTCTGAGATTCTTTGGCATATTGATTAATTTTAATCAATCAGAATAAGGACTTTATTTTCAATTGAGCATTAAGATTTGTCAAGAAACTGAACTTAGGGTGGCATGGTGGCTCAGTGTTTAGCACTGCTGCCTCACAGTGTTGGGACCTGGGTTCAATTCCACCCTCAGGAAACTGGAGTTTGTGTATTCTCCCTGTGTCGGCGTGGGTTTCCTCTCATAGTCCAAAGATGAGCAGGTTAGATGGATTGGCCATGTTAAGTTGCTCATCGTGTCCAGGGATGTGCTGGTTAGGTGGATTAGCCATGGGAAATGCAGGGTCATGGGGGTGGGATGCGCTGTGGCAGACTCAATGGGTGAATGACCTGTTTCTACACTGTATGGATTCTGACTGTCGTTTGAACAGTATAACATAGGGAACCCATAGTTTGAGGTTTTTCCATTACATCATGGACTTTTAACTGTGTGCATCTGACATTAACAACTTGTTCTATGTCCATAAGTCATTGGTGGACATTCTGTCAATTAGGTGGCCAACAATTTGGAGAAAAGCGTAGGCCATTTACCAATAGAAATGCTTGCAGAAATTGATCCCAGCACTCTGTGGGCCAAATTTCAGAGAAGAGCTCAGAACTGTTGAAGTTGTCAGATACAAAACATTAAGTGTTTCTTTCTCTGCAGATTCTGCCAGACATGCTGAGTTTCCCCACACTCTTTTTATGTCTGTCCTTAAATGCCCTTGAGAAAGTGGTGGTGAGTCACACCCTGAACTGCTGCAATTTGTGTGATAAAGGTACTGTCACAGGGCTGTTAGGGTGGGAGTTCCAGGATTTAATCCAGCTATGTAATTTAGTTCCGAATCAGGATGCTGCATTAGGAATGGAACTGCACTTAGTCAGGCAACTGGATATTATTCTATCCTGATTTGTGTCTTGAAGATGATAGATGGCCCTTCAGGAGTGAACAGCTGAGTCAATTGCTTCAGAAAATTCAGTCTCTGACACGTTCTTGGACAGTACTTACACAAATGACTAAGTTAAGTTTCTAGTTAATGGTACCCTTCAGGATGTTAATGCTGAGTATTCAACAAAAGGTATTTGTATTTAATAGGTAAATGTAGTTGCAGAAATAAATAAGGTAATTTCAAGACCACTGCAGTGGTTTTCTACTTTAAGGAGACTATGAAACAAAAATGCAGAGACATTGTCAAATGTACAGAATAAAGAAATTGCATGTATATTGTGACTTTTACATTCACACTGCATCTCAAAATGCTTGACGTCTTGTCATTATTGTTAGGTGGGCAACTGTGGCAGATAATCTGAACAAAGCACCACAAATAATAAAGTTTTATTGATCTGTGTTGGTAGTGAAATAAATGTTGCCTGTAAAACCAGAAGAATTCCACACTGCTTTTTGAAAGCGAAATATAAAGGAAGTTTTATGTCCAAGCAGACAGTTTACTGTATCTTCTGAATAAACACTAGCTCTGATAATCTCCTGCTGCACCAGTGCCACACTGAGCAAATCTGAATTAAGAGCTGAATTCCAATATTAAAGTCTTTCAATCCACAACCTTCAGAGTCAAAGACATAAAATGTAACCATCTAGCTAAACTAGCATGAAACATTTTAGCTCAGGACCTTGGCTTGTTATAATAGTTGTGAATAGCCTGTTTATAAGAAGGATTTAAAGGTACTGGAAAAGACAATGTAGATTTATTAAAATGTTTTCAGGGATGAGGAATTACAAGTAGAGAACTTTTATTTCATTGAAGCGGAGAAGCTGATGAATAACTTTGTAACATTCTTGCAGATTATGAAGGATTGTACTATGTTACTGTGTCACACAAATGAACATTGCGTTGAATATGTTTTTGTTATTAGATTCCAAAATGGTTAGAGTGCTTTACCAAAAACTATATTTAATGGGTGATATTGATCACCATCTTCCAGTTTCCTGATAGTCAGAGACAGCATAAACTCCTCAGAAGTCATGATGCAGGGAGAATTGCCCCAGAAATTAAAACTTTCAACAGGTAAATCCATGTTCCATGAAACCCTCTGTAAAATTCTCAAGTTCTGAGTTGGCATCAGTGATTTGAGACAGATCAAACTTGCTTATCTGGACAGTTAAAATATCAGACAGATTAAAACCATGCATAACTCCTGGGTAATGATGCAACTGACTAATCCCACACCCACATCCCTCGAATAACCCTACTTCTGAATCAACCCAGATCCTCCAATTGACATCCAGTCCTCCAACTCCCCTCCCCTAACCCTCTAATGCCATCCTGAAACCCCTAACCCAACTTCAACACCTGCCTCACTACCAACCTGCTGCCTAACACATTATCACTGTGCTACCCTACCCACTTACCTCAATCACTTCAATAATTCGAGCATTGAAAAGCTACTATAAAGAACCAAAGCTTTTCATTCTGTTTGTGAATGAACATGCTCGAATATGGCAGTTCATTAAATACTTTTATTAGAAAGGAAAATATGAAGAGTGCAAGAATGGGATTGAACTAAATGACAAATGGAAAAAATATCAGTGCAGCTTGGAATCAAGCCTGGGTCCCTGGTGCTGTGAGGCAGCAGTGCTAACCACTGAGTCACCGTGCTGCCCCTTTTTTTGCATGTTTCCAGTTTAATAACATCCTTTCTATAGCAGGGAGACCAGAATTGTACTCCAAATGTGGCCTTATCAATGTCTTGTGCAATCATAACATGACATCTGAACTCCTGTGCTCAATGCTCTCACAGATGAAGGCAAGCATGCCAATCACCTTCACTATCCTGTCTATCTGTAATGCCACTTTTAAGGAACTATGTAGCTTCACCCCTAGATGTCATAATGCTCTCCAGGGTCTTACCATTAACTGTGTAAGTCCTGCCTTGGTTTGTCTTACCCAAAATGCACCTTGCATTTATCTAAACTCCAAGTGCCATTCCTCGGTCCACTTGCCCAGTTGATTGAGATCCAAATGAATAGGATTTGAGAAAATTCCAAGCTTTGCCTGCCTGCTTCAGGAAATACTAACTCCATTGGTGGGATTTTCTTTGTCTGAGCCTGGATGACAGCTGAAATTGATCCAGTCTGTCTCCAGAGGGTATCACTGCTGCGTGGGCAAACTGTTTAAAGTGATTACCTTAGTGTTATGGCACTATGCCCCAGCTGTAAAATAAAACACAGAAAAACTATTCAGGTCTCACCAATGAACCCTCCCCCTCACACACTCACTCTCTCTCCATACTTAATGTAGAGTATCTCATGCTGTCTGAGGACCCTGATTCCAAGGTATAACACTCCCATACCTATCCATCCACTGTACACTGTATTGACTCACTGAATCCTTTTGGGTGGAATCTTCCCAGCCTATGAATGACATGTGCAATATGATTAAGTTAGAAAATTGCGTGAAATGGCCAATGAGGAAATTCTCACTATTGAGAACAAACAGTCTCATTTTCCAACCAATGTTAAATGACAAGGTACGATTCTCACTGGTAAGTGGCAAGAGGCTTATTTGCATGCACTAACATCTCACTATTAGTTAACCTTGCCTCATTATTGTATAATTTCCAACTCTCCCTAACACTGGATAGGAACCAAGTGTTGTAAATTCCTGACTTTGAGCCTACTTGGATGTTCATAGTGGTTCTGCCTTGTTCGTTTGTCTTTCCTCCCTCAGTGAAGACCTCAAAGGTTCATAATACTTCTATCTTGACACAAAGCCAGGCAACTTGTCCTGTTCATACGCAATTGGTCAAGGTATTGGACATGTTTTTATACATCACCAAGTTTCATTTTTTCTCACACTTGCAGCAATTCGTGCCAAAAACATTGTATGTACTTCAAACAAATGGCCATATTTAAAGGGAATAGCTCTCAGTCAAGAGAGAAACTTTTCAGTTAGAAGGTCCTGGCAGAATATGTTAACAGCAGCCTCCAATAATATGCCATAGGATGGTTACAGTCAGAGGAACCGACAGTTTGGGGAGCAGGCCATGTTCAGCCGATAGACCCAGTGCAACCAATCTAGGGATTTGTGGAAAATCATTTGGGGAGCTGTACAGATATCAGACAAGGCCCTGATCACTCATTGTTCAGAGTTGCCTGGCGAAGTTAGTCAAGCGAATAACAGTCAGTCCGAGGGATGCACCCACCAACAGTCAGAAGGGAGGTTTTATCAAGCCAGTGTTACAGAAGGGAAGCTTTCAGATTTGGGGATTGAAGTCAGCATGCTGGGGTAGCATGGGTTGGGCTATTCAGTTATGAGGGGGAGGCATTACAGTAATGAAAAGGATAATGTGTGAGAGGGAGTTCATTGAAAAACAGTAACACCCTGGCTTCAACGGGGGACAATGGATTGCTATATCTGGCACGTTGACTTGATACGCCTGAAGATAGGGGATAAATTAGGAAGTTGAAGGTTTAGACAGACAATTTAGGCGAAAATGTGGGGATGTTCAACCAGAAGATGTGACTGATGGGAAGGACTACCAAGAAGCAACAGTATGTTTCAGGGTTCACTAAAGGTAAGAGGCTGAGCCTGAGACTCACTGCATGAGGAGCAACTGTTGTTTCCACCCATGGTGCTGTAATTTACAATTGTGATGTGGAACTGAAATTGACTGCTATGACATTAGGACTGTTTCCTTCTCAAAGAGAGGGGGCCTCACTTTTCAGCAAAGGGAGTCCTTTCAAAGGTCAACAGAATTACTCAGATACATATTCAGTGAAACTGAAAGACATCTGCAAGCATTACAATCTATATGTGAACGTTAGGCGTGAACTTAGTGTGTGTAGTCCAAACCTTGGTTCCAAGCTCTCTTAACCATATTATGCAGTATCAAGAATCAACACTGGCAATAGCTGTGATACATAAGAAGTGTACTACAGCCTGGAAAGATTCATCCTGGTTGTCAAAGTAACAAGTCCCTTCCAAGTTTCTATTCACTTCACTCCTTGAACCATAGAACCCTGCACAGCACTCAGGTTGCTAGGTTCTATACTTTCAATGCTGTCATTGTAGCTAGACAACAGATAATGAAAAGTAAACATACATATTAACAATGTAGCATTGTGCATGTCATCTCTGTGCCCTCAGAGGTCATCATCTTCCTACTCCTCCCATTATGTCTCAGTCCCCATAGCTTTGCTGAGTACCAATGGCTACAGTGATGGTGTGCAGGTCTGTGTGTATATTTTGCTGGACCTGGCTCTCCATGGCAGCTGCCAACCTGTCTATGGTCGCAGCCAGAAGCACACATGCAACAAGGGATACAAGGGAGCAAAATCTCAATGTCAATGCTATCATGTTGCAAACTTTTGTGTTAATTTGTTCAGTCTGCCAGACAAACATGCCCACTACTTCCTGTGTCTATGTGTGCATTTCATGAAGTCATGAACAGCAAACATGTTGGGATTCTCTCTTGCCTACAGCTGAGGAGATGTGTGGTTTCTAGCGGTCCTGAGTGACCTGGAATATTTCCTCAGTCAACTGGGAAATTGTGGCAGCAGTAAGCTCACTAGCAGGTGCTCTCAACTCCAACCTAAATAATGTCCCACCAAGGTGTCAATATCTGATCTGGTGAAGGGTGCAGGATGTAGCTTTGGACTGAATGCTATGAGGCATCCATGCTTATGGCTGTAGAAGACAAAATAGAGAACGTGTCCCCAATAAGGGGTAGATGTTCTGGCATGTTAAGTGTATATTCACAGTGGTGATAATTGGAGAGTAGCGCAAAAGTGGAAAATACTTCTTGCTTGTTTATGGAACTTTGATATTTTAGTATTCTCACAGGACGAGTCCCAGTCCTGGTTGGTGAAGGTTGAGATCTTCTCTTCATATGAGGGTGAGGAAACAAATGTCAGGTGTCCCACCATCCATAGTAACACTTTGAAGCTTGTTGTGTCAATTTTCTCTTCAAATGAAAGGGTGAAAAAAAGTGAGATAAAAGTGGCTAGCTCAACTGTTTGTGCTGGTGGAAGTAGAGGAAAGGCGATGAGGTGTCCCGTGAGAAGGCAGTACAAAGGTCATGCAGGATTAGTAATGTGTGGGTTTGAGATGAATAAGTAAATAAGGGAAGATATTGAACAGTAGTGAAAGTGGTAACCTTGGTGGAAGATAAAGTGAGTGTGAGTTTGCACAGAGAAGTTAGTGGCACTTACCCTGGTAAAGAAGGCATTAGACAATAGACAATAGGTGCAGAAGTCGGCCATTCTGCCCTTCGAGCCTGCACCACCATTCATTATGATCATGGCTGATCATCCTCAATCAGTATCCTGTTCCTGCCTTATCTCCCTAACCCTTGATTCCACAATCCTTTAATAATCTTATACGTCTCAATCAGATCCCCTCTCAGTCTTCTAAACCCAAGGGTATGCAAGCCCAGTCGCTCCAATCTTTCAACATAACATAGTCCCGCCATTCCAGGAATTGATCTCGTGAACATTGGTAGCATGAGAAGAATTTTCTGAACTTGCTTTTCAAAAAGTTCCCTCATGCACACTGAAATGCCAGGAACCAGAACTCTTTTAAAAACCTGGCTTGACTCTATTAAAATTATGGAGGAGTGAGACTTGTTTCCTCCACAGCACAGCTAGCCTGGTCAGGAGTGCTAGGTACAGACTTGCAATCCAAACTAGGTTGCAACTATAAATAGTGTTGGTGAAAATAAGCTCTGGTGTCGGGTAAGGATTCTTGAATTAGGCTGCCTCTTTAAAGGGTTTCCAAGTCAAATGAATTTGGTGAAATTCTGCACAATCTTTCTATTTTTTCCTTACAATACAAACATTTCCCTGTGTTTCTATTCTTCCAGAGCAAGATGACAAATAAGAACTGACACAACATGACGGTGACATTATTCCTGGCTGAAGAGCTAAAGTTCTTTCTATTTGGCATTAAAGCTGAGACTGAGAGTGAGTTGACTTCTCTCACTCATTACTGCATGCAGATTTTCAGTAACATTGCCAGCTAATTTAAATGTAATCAATTTCACATGTGATTCAAACCACTTATTATCTAGCCATCTCGACTGATTTATCTAGATATGGACAATCATAGCAGGCCATGGTGCCAACCTTCCAAATACTTGACATATGACAGGCAATGTCATTCAGTTCAAGTCCATTTCAGATATATTCAACCCAAGGAATTGTGTAGTAATAATGATGAACATGCACTCGGTAATTCACAAATAACAGCAATGTATGTTTGATGAAATAGATTAGGTCCAGGAACCTATTGTCTTAAGGGACAAATCATAGCCTCATTCATGAGGGAGTCAAGAGATCCAAACCTCGCAGAGACTACCATAAAAAGATCTTTTCTGAGTGCAGTTGGATTATAAAGTCAGTGGAGACTAGCCATATGCATGGAATAGCAGCAGAGTATAGTGAAGGAGGGCTAAACACATTCGTTGTACCCTAGACAATGCGGCAAGTCCAAGTAACTCTGCTGTAGAGACTCCATAAACGTAACCGTACTATTGCACGACATGGTTTCTGTTCCAGATGCTGGCAGGTTAGATTGACAGGGTCTTCATAGTTCACATAGTTGTCAGCAAATGTGTTATTCCATATCCAGAATCTCCTACAATTTCTTTCCACTGTGTACACAACAGAAAACAGACAGAATCATGTTGAAATATTTAAGATAATACTAAGTTGCAACTACTGCATCATGTAACTCAAGCAAATAGATTGACTTCAGTCCCACAAGGTTCCAGCTGACAGTCAGAACAGCCTCTCAGAAACTGAGAGAAACAGAATAGGAGTTAATTATATCCCAGAGTACATAAATTGCAGTTAGCACATAAACATAGAACATTACAGCTCATACAGGCCCTTCGGCCCTCAAAGTTGTGCCAACCTGTGAAACCAATCTGAAGCCCATCCAACCTACAGTATTTCATTCTCGTCCATATGCCTATCCAATGACCATTTAAATGCCATTAAAGTTAGCGAGTCTATTACTATTGCAGGCAGGTCATTCCATGCCCCGATTATTCTCTGAGTAAACAAACTACCTCTGACATCTGTCCTTTATCTATCACCCCTAAATTTAAAGCTATGTCCCCTTGTGCTAGCCATCACCATCCGAGGAAAGGCTCTCACAGTCCAACCTAAAAAAACACCTCTGATTACCTTATATATCTCAATTAAGTCACCGCTCAACTTTCTTCTCTCTAACGAAACCTGCCTCAAGTCCCTCAGCCTTTCCTCGCAAGACCTTCCTTCCATAACAGGCAACATCCTAGTAAGTCTCCTCTGAACCCTTTCTAAAGCTTCCACATTCTTCCTATAATGTGGTGACCAGAACTGTACACAATAGTCCAAGTGTGCAGCATGACCTCAAGGTTCCGAACCTCAATCCCTCTACCAATAAAAGCTAACACACCATATACCTTCTTAACAACTCTATCAATCCGGGTGGCAACTTTCAAGGATCTATGTACCTGGACACCGAGATCTCTCTGCTCATCTACACTACCAAGAATCTTACCTTTAGTCCAGTACTCTACATTCCTGTTACTCCTTCCAAAGTTAATTTCCTCACACTTTTCCGTATTAAACTCCATTTGCCATCTCTCAGTCCAGTTCTGTAGCTTATCTATGTTCCTCTGTAATCTACAACATCCTTCGGCATTATTCAAAACTCTAACGACCTTAGTGTCTCCCACAAGTTTACTAACCCATTCTTCTATGCCCTCATCCAGGTCATTTATAAAAATGACAAACAGCAGTGGACCCAAAATAGATCCTTGCATGACACCACTAGTAACTGAACTCCAGGATAAATATTTCCCATCAACCACAACCCTCTGTCTTCTTGCAGAGGGCCAATTTCTGATCCAAACTGCTAAATCAGTCTCAGTCCCTTGCATTTTGTGCAATAGCTTAGCATGGGGAACCTTACCAAATGCCTTACTAAGATCCAGATACACCACATCAACCACTTTTCCTTCATCCACCTGTTTGGTCATCTTAAAGTTCTGCTCAGGAAAAATATAATGATGACAACAGAAAGAATTACAGTATTGCAAGTATTTTCTTATCAACCTGTTCAGGAATGTTATGGCAAACCTTAGGACAGGTAGAAGCTGAACCCAGGTCTCCTGGCTCAGAGGTAAGGCACTAACGCTGCACTACAATAATATTGTACACCTAGTTTGCATCTCATAAAAGCCTATGTTTCTTCATAAATTCCTAGACCTGTTAAAAGGATGCAAAATTAGCATTGCAGATTTCCTTCTGTACATTAAACTACCAATTTTCACTAAAGCAGTGAAAAGTTATCCTTCTGATGATAATGATATTAAAGTTCCAATGATTATTTGAATTTATACTGTTTAAATACACTTCCCAACTCCCTAAAATTGTCTGCTCAAAACAACAGAGTCCAATCAATAATTATGAAGCTTTTAATATCAATAAAATAAATCAGAAGTGTCAGTACAATACACAAATTGATGTATGCCATGCATATATCAAAGTTGGCAGCTCCACCAAGTTGAATAGTGCTGGATCCACTGAATAAGTAACAACATTAGTGAGTCAAAAATGGCAGAATACAGAATGCAAAATTTAAATGATTATGCTTTTTTTTGTGTCAAACAGTTTCTGACTCATTTTTTTTAGGTTCAGTTAGCATTTCCATGTAGTCCTTTGCCACTGACTCTTTGCAGTTCAGATATGCTTCATTCAATCGCATCATTGATTCCACAACGGAAGGGTCTGTACGTAGGATAACTATGTCATAGGTCATACAAGTTGCTTGCACTAGAAAATGTTAACAAATAATTTAATTAGCAAAAGATGGAAAAAGAATTCTTGCCTAATCTAGCAGTTTTCTTAACATCTGCAAAATAAATATAATTACTGCCGCACGATTCAGTTATGTTTTCAATCCTCATTTTCGTGAATATAATTAAAAAGTCTCAAGTCACACCTTTTTTACTGAGCATTTTAGTGGTGCAGATCTGAATAGCTTTTCTTACATCTTTAATTATTTGCTGTGTCTTCAGATTCTTATGCACAATATACCAATATCCACACAAGAAGCACATTTTCAAGAATGCACAAACCAAGTCTAGAAAATGTACAAATCTTAGAAGTGATTAGGTATGCAATTTGGCTAAGTACCAGACTCAGTGCAAAAAGATCTTGGCTTTGGATACTCATAGGATTCGTCAGCTTATTTGTTTTGTGACAAAACCACGGCAACAAGTTCCACCATGTGGTCCAAAAGGTCCAGAGTTAATGTTAAAGACAGAAAGTAAGTTGCTGCTGTTTTGATGCTATTGTGAACAGTAGTGCCGGTATTAAAGCTATTTTTGTCCCATCCACAAAAAGGGACAAAATTTGAATCCAGTGGGATGGCCACCCTCCATCATTTTTACTTAGATTGGTTTCAGAGGAAGACAAAAGGCAGTACGGTCCACATCTGTAATCCCTCTTCCCACCTTCAACCAGTCATGCTCTGCTGCTTCATGAATTTAACTGTTAGGACATTGTGAAAGATTTCTGAGGCCATCAACTTTTAGGCTGTTTCTGACCTTTATGCAGCATATGGACTCAGCTCCTTAATGGATGAATACCAACATTTACTTGATGATTGGGTCACAACCAAATCTAGAAACACAGACAAGTTCAACAAAGTACAAACCAAGTGTGTGAAAATGATTCATTGAAAGACTTATGCAGGTGTTGAAAGCAAGATTAAAATTAATGGATGTACATTTTTTTCCACCAATTGGTTCTGAATGTGCTATGCTCTAGCCTTTTCTTTTCATCAATGTTTCAGTCACTTCTACAGAAAAAAGACTGAAAACAGTGATGAAATAGAGTTAATTAGAGAAAGTGAACATCATGCAGGTTGAAGAAAGGGGACATCAGGAGAGACCAGTGCAACATCCTGTAAGCGTAGAAGAACACTTTAAATTAGTGCTCAGGGCACAAATGCTTTGTTTTGTTGAAAGACAATGAGAGAACAGAATAGGAGTTTCGGGAACAGTATAGCAGGAAGGAAAATGACAGGTTTAAAAATGTACTGCTTAAAAACAGTAGACAAATAGATGATTAGCAGGGGGATGGGAACCTAAATTGTACTTCCACTATTCAAGAGGTTGGGAGTAGTGAGGTCAGAAATAAGCTTTCAAGGTCACAAGAGAGCACTGGAATGCAAGAAGTTGTTTGAAGTGTGTCTACTTCAATGTCAGGAGCATCCGGAGTAAGATGGGTGAACTTGCAACATGGGTTGGTACCTGGGATTTCGATGTTGTGGCCATTTCGGAGACGTGGGTAGAGCAGGGACAGGAATGGTTATTGCAGATTCCGGGATTCAGATGTTTCAGTAAGAACAGAGAAGCTGGTAAAAGGCGGGGAGGTGTGGCATTGTTAATCAAGGACAGTATTACGGTGGTAGAAAGGACGTTTGAGTACTCATCTACTGAGGTAGTAGGGGCTGAGGTTAGAAACAGGTAAGGAGAGGTCACCTTGTTGCAGGTTTTCTACAGGCCTTCGAATAGTCCCATAGATGTAGAGGAAAGGGAAGCAAAGATGATTCTTGATAGGGGTGAGAGTGACAGGGTAGTTTTATGGGGGACTTTAACTTTCCAAATATTGACTGGGAATACTGTAGTTCAAGTGCTTTAGATGAGTCAGTTTTTGTCCAATGTGTGCAGGAGGGTTTCCTGACACAGTATACAGATGTGTCAACAAGAGGGGTGGCCACATTGGATTCGGTACTGGGTAATGAACCCGGCCAGGTGTTAGATTTGGAGGTAGGTGAGCACTTTGGTGATAGTGACCACAATTCAGATATGTTTACCTTAGCGATGGAAAGAGATAGATATATAGCAGAGGGCAAGCATTATAGCTGGGGGAAAGGCTATTATGATGCGATTAGGCAAGACATAGGATGCATAGGATGGGCAAGGAAACTGCAGGGGATGGGCACAATTGAAATGTGGAACTTATTCAAGGAACAGCCAGTGCTTGATAAGTATGTACCTGTCAGACAGAGAGGAAGTTGTCAAGCAAGGAAACCATGGTTTACTAAAGAAGTTGAAGCTCTTGTCCAGAGGGAGAAGGAGGCTAATGTTTGGATGAGTTGTGAAGGCTCAGTTAGGGTGCTTGGGAGTTACAATTTAGCCAAGAAAGACCTAAAAAGACAGCTAAGAAGAGCCAGGTGAGGACATGAGAAGTCATTGGTGGATAGGATCAAGGAATATCCTAAGGCTTTCTATAGGTATATCAAGAATAGAAGAATGACTAGAATAAGATTAGAACCAATCAAGGATAGTAGTGGGAAGTTGTGTATGGAGTCTGAGGAGATAGGGGAAGCGTTAAATGAATATTTTTCATCTGTATTCACACAGGAAAAAGACAATGTTGTCGAGAAAAATACTGAGATACAGGCTACCAGACTAGATGGGATTGAGGTTCACAAGGAAAAGGTATTGGCAATTCTGGAAAGTGTGAAAACAGATTAGTCCTGTGGGCCAGATTGGATTTATCCTAGGATTCTCAGGGAAGCCAGGGAGGAGATTACAGAGCCTTTGGCTTTAATCATTATGTTGTCATTGTCTATAGGATTAGTGTTAGAAGACTAGAGGTTAGCAAATGTTGTTCCATGTTCAAAAAGGGGAGGAGAGTCAATTCTGGTAAATATAGACCAGTGAGCCTTGCTTTGGTTGTGAGTAAGGTGTTGGAAATGGTTATAAGAGATAGGATTTATAATCGTCTAGAAAGAAATAAGTTGATTAGGGATAGTCAACCTTTGTGAAGGTAACCAAACAGGTGGTTCAGGGTAAAGCGGTTGATGTGGTGCATATGCATTTTAATAAGGCGTTTGTTAAGGTTTCCCATGGTAGGCTATTGCACAAAATACGGAGGCATGGGATTGAGGGTGATTTAATGGTTTGGATCAGAAATTGGCTAGCTTAAAAAAGACAGAGGATGAAATATTCCAGATGGGAAATATTCATACTGGAGATCAGTTACTAGTGGTGTACCACAAGGATCGGTTTTGGGTCCACTGCTGTTTGACATTTTTATTAATGGCCTGGATGAGGGCATAGGTGGATGGGTAAGTAAATTTGCAGATCACACTAAGGTTGTTAGAGTTGTAGACAGTGCCGAAGGATGTTGTAGGTTACAGAGGGACACAGGGAAGTTGCAGAGCTGGGCTGAGAGTTGGCAAATGGAGTTTAATGCAGAAAAATGTGAGGTGATTCACTTTGGAAGGAGTAACAGGAATGCAGAATACTGGGCTTATGGTAAGGTTCTTGGTAGTGTAGATGAACAGAGAGATCTCGGTGTCCATGTAATTAGATCTCTGAAAGTTGTCACCCAGGTTGATAGGGTTGTTAAGAAGGCATACGGTAGACCGATTGAGTTTCGGAGCCATGAGGTCATGCTGCAGCTGTACAAAACTCTGGTGTGGCCGCAGATGGGGTATTGTGTACAGTTCTGGTCACCGCATTATAGGAAGGATGTGGAAGCTTTGGAAAGGGTTCAGAGGAGATTTACTAGGATGTTGCGTAGTATGGAGAGAAGGTCTTACAAGAAAAGGCTGAGGGACTTGAGGCTGTTTTTGTTAGAGAGAAGGTTGAGAGGTGACTTAATTGAGAAGTAGAAGATAATGAGAGGGTTAGATAGGGTGGACAGTGACAGCCTTTTTCCTTGAATGGTGAAGGCTAGCACGAGGGGACATAGCTTTAAATTGAGGGGTGATAGATATAGGACAGATGTCAGAATTAGTTTCTTTACTCAGACAGAAGTAGAGGCGAGGAACGGCCTGCCTGCAATAGTAGTAGAATCACTAAATTTAAAGGCATTTAAATAGTCATTGGATAGACATATGAATGAAAGTGGAATAGTGTAGGTTAGATGAGCTTCAGATTGGTTTCACAGGTCAGCACAACATCGAGGGCCGAAGGGTCTGTACTGTGCTGTAATGTTCTATGTTCTATAAGTGATGGAACAAACTTTTCCATAAAGTTATAGATGTGACACAGAAAATTTTCCAAAGGCTATTTGACTAAATGTAGCAATGCCCTGGCATGTGACAGTCACCACGTATCTAATAGATGTCTCCTCTTGTTACTTTGATGCACACAATTTTAATTATTTTTAATCATTCATGAGATATGAGCATTGCTGGCTATCATTCGTTGCCCATACTTAAGTATCCTTGAAGGAGTTGCATTCTTGAAATGTTGCATTCCAATCATGGTGTAGTGCAGCCACAATGCTGATAGGAAGCAAGTACAAGGATTTAATCCAGCGATGATGAAGGAACATAGAACAAACAGGACAGCACAGTATTATGAAGTTGAAGGTATGTACTGTACCTTTAAGAGAGAGTGAATACTGTTCTGAACTGAGAGATTACAAGCACCTGTGTCTCTGACTAGATGACAGTTCCAGAATGTACTGGAAAATTGAAAATATGTAACATTTGGCTATGAAATGGATACCTGAGTTTTGATTGCTGTTTTGACAATAATTTGAATTTAACCAATCATTTAAAATTATGCCCCAGGATACTAAAACCCAATCAAGTTTGAATTTATTGTTTTGCCAACAGTGAACCAAGAAGATGGTCTGATATTAGGGATATAAAAATGCAAACCTTTTGAAAATTCAGAGAGAGCAATGGCCATCAAGACCGATCCAAGAAATTAGGAAACAATCTTCTATCAAAGGTACCTTTACATATGAAACATACTTGCAGTAAAAATGAAGATGACGACCCAGAGAATTCAGTAGCAAAATGTAATTGTAAAAAGTGTATTATTGAAACAGCATATTGTTATGGAGTTGGAGGCAGGTAATAAGCAGTTAGGAGAAAAGGGAGCTTCAAGTTGTGAATATTTGTTGTTTAATGTTTCACTTTTAGAGTTAAAAAATAAGCTGATGTTATTTTCTTTAAATAGTGAAATTTCGGAGTTCTCTGTCACTCATATTTTACTAGATTACAAGGCAAGGTGAGATTTTCTGGGTGTTTGGTTGAATTAACAGAGGGGTTCACCATGGCATAACAACAAGAACAGGCCTATTGGCCCATGCTTGCACCAAGAATGATGCCATTCAATACTAATCTCATCCATCTGCACGTGATGCGCATCCCTCTAATCACCCTGCCTATTTATGTATCAATCTAAATGCCTTTCAAACATTGTTACTGTATCTACTTATATCACCTTCCCTGACAGCATGTTCCAGACACATACCACTTTCTGTTTAAAAAAAACTTGCCTCACATATCTCCTTTAAACTTCTCCCTCTCACCTTAAACTTATGTCCCTCGTATTTGACATTTCCAACCTGGAAAAAAGGCTCCAACTATCTTCCCTATCCATGCCTCTCATCATTTTATATACTTCTATCTGGTCACCCACAATCTCTGAAGCTCCAGTGAAAGCAATTCAACTTTGTTCAAACTCTCCTTATAGATAATACACTCTAATCCAATTAACATCTCAGTTAACCTCTTCAAATCCCTCCTATAATGTGGCAAGTTTTGTACGGCTGCAACATGACTTGCCAACTTTTATATTCAGTGTCCTGATTGACGATGGCAAGCAAGCCTTCTTTACCACCTTATTCACTTGTGTTGCCACTTTGAAGAAACAATGGACAAGATCCCTTTGTTTGCTGCATACTTGTCTCTTGCATATGACTCCCAAAACATAACATCTCACATTTGTCAAGATTAAACTCCATCAACCATTACCCTTCCAACTTTCTAATTGATATGTATCTTGCTGTATCCTTTGACAACTTTCCACACTACCCACAACTTCATCATTGCTTGGGTTGTGGAACACTGCTGGTCACAGACCTCCAGTCAGAAAAAAAACCCTCCAAAAGTACTCTTTTCTGCTGTGATCAAGCCACTCTTGTATTCAACTTAGCAACTCACTGTGTTTCTCATGTAATTTAATCTTCTGGACCAGCATACCATTAAGGACCTTGTCAAATGCTTTTCTAAAGTCCATGTATACAACACTTCACTGCCCTATCCTGATCATTTAGGATAATATTATTTCAACTCAGGATAGTGTGTGGCTTAGTGGGAACATGCAGGTGCTTACATGTATGTTCCTTGTCCTTCAGGGTGGGAGACGTCATGGCTTTAGGAGTTGGTGCCAAACAACACAGGTGAGTTCATGCAGTGCATCAAATTGAACTAAAAATACTAAGTTTGGTTATATTGCTGTAATTCTTGAGTTCCATCACAAGATGGTGGTATTGCTAAACTCAATAACAGAATCACATTTTACAGTTCAAACTAGAATGTGAGTGTTGCACTTCAGGATTTGGAGATGCCGGTGTTGGACTGGGATGTACAAAGTTAAAAATCACACAACACCAGGTTATAGTCCAACAGGTTTAATTGGAAGCACACTAGCTTTCGGAGCAATGCTCTGAAAGCTAGTATGCTTCCAATTAAACCTGTTGAACTATAACCTGGTGTGTGATTTTTAACATTGCACTTCAGAGTGGAGTTCTGAAGAAGTAATAACAGATTTGGGACATTAACTTTGTTTCTCTCTTTACAGATGCTGCCAGACCGGCTAAGTTACCTTCTGGAGAGAGCTCGGTTATGGAAGCAGCGGTGGCAACAAGTGTGGCAGTGGCTAGGACACATGGCAGTTGGCGACAAAGTGACTGGCAAGCTTGGATGGAGCTTAGCCCAGTGCTGGTGAAAGCATGCCTGGTACTGAGGTGAGCGAGTCGGCATGGGGAAAGCCTAGAGTAGAGGGACTGCAGGCCCATCGCTTCGGAAAGGACTAATGTTTAACTTGCAACTTTACAGTTATTCTTAGTATAAGGTAAAAAATTAAGAAATAGTGATGAACTTCATTCTTTATTTTCTATTTTTGCACAGAAAATTTTGTACTTACACATACCTTTGTACTTAAAAGTGTCGGGAATGGCAACATTGTACACTTTTCACTGTACTCCTGCAGTTAAGTGCATATCACAATAAAACCTAAATCTAAATCTGAAGTTTCTCCAGCATTCTCTGTGCATGTTTCAGATTTCCAGCATGTGCAACATTTTGTCATTAACTGAGTGTTGCTTTGCAGAAATAAAGAACTTCCGTTTATAACGTAGTCACACATTCTCAAAAAAACCTTCACAGTTAATTAGTTATTTTTGAAGCCATTTCACTGTTAAGTGGGCAACTTTGGCAGTTAATTTGATAAAGCAAGATCCAACAAGATGACAATTAAATAGTCTGGTTAAGGTGCTTGGTTTGCTCAATATACCAGATCCCAATTGTGCAGCAGGTGTGTTGTCCCACTTCATTCCCAATATAGGAATTAGTCCAATGCTTTGGGATCTTGCATCCTCTCTTTTAGTGTTATTAACCAGAGGATCACTTCCTCAGGGATGTCACAACTTCAATTATATAGAATACACAGAATCCCGACAGTGTGGAAGTAGGTCCTTAAACACATCAAGTCTATACCAACCCTCTGAAGAGCATCCCACCCACACCCACCCCTCTACCCTATCCCTGTAACCCAGCATTTCCCATGGTTAACTCACTCAGCCTGCATGTCCCTGGACACTTTGGGCAACTTAGCATGGCCAACCTACCTAACCTGCACATCTTTGGACTGTGGAAGAAAACTGGAGCACCCAGCGGAAACCTACGCAGACATAGAGAGAATGTGCAAACTCCACACAGACAGTTGTGATCCACAGTTCCCCGAATCTCTCAAATTCCAAAATTCTTTCTCTCACATGCTGGAATCTGATTAAAATATGGATACTATATTTCTCACAAAACATACTAATATCCAATAACAGCAGTATCAAACTGCACCTGACAACATCTCCAACTCATTTAACATTTCTTCTAATTCAACCCGTGTATCTTCAAGTAATTTTATGATGTCTTCATGAGTACATGGTATGCCTTCTGCCATCTACAAAAAAATTGAGATCACAATAATTCTCAGAAATAATTTAACAATATTTTAGAATACACTTAAGAACTTAACAGTATTAGTGACTGACATTTGTGAATCGTTCTTCTGACATTGTAACAAGTCTGATTGGCACTTTCTCAGTTCTTAAGAATTTTAGTACACAACAATTTTGTGTCTAGGTGGAAATGACCTCAAAAATAATCACAGGCCTCTGGAATTTTTCTTTCTTTTATAACACTCCACAGCAAACATTTCTGGGGCTGCAAATATAGTGGTGGTTAGGACTCGGAGTTCTGTGGGGGGTTGGGGGGGGGGGGGGGGGGGGGGGGGAGTTGCAGGGAAGGATTGTGGTACATAAAATTCCAATGACTGTCAGATGCCTGCTGTTTGTATTATCAAATATAAAGGTTTACAAACACCCAAGGTACTAGATGATCCTCAATGTAATTATCTAGCACAGAACAAATGAGCAAACCATATGCAAAGCTTATTAAAAAGCAAAACAAACTTATGTGAACAGATCTTTTTAGAACATAAATGCAACATCCAAGAAACAGTCCAACTTCTCACTTCTAATTTGAAATGTGCACTAAAGGAAAACTTCAATTAAAAATCCCATGTTTAGTTCCCTCTCTCAGAGTTTCATTCCTAATCTGGAAAACCTTTCAGGTAATCTTTTCAAAATGCCGAAGTTAAATTAAGTGCAGTCCTTATTTTTAACATTATACTTGCCTAGCTGACAATTAATTCTTTGTGGTTTTTCAGAGTCAACGCTTTACTTTTCCAACATGCTTCCTCCAACACCACATATTAATGGATCGGCTTTATTTCTATTAAGATTTACACCAAAAATTGAGTTCTGCAAACATTCACGTGTAAAAAAATTTCCATTTACTGTGTTGACCGTGACAGATTATTTGCATTCCTCAGTTCTCTCCGGCATTCTCTCTCCCCTTTCAATACACTACATTCAGTCAGCCAGGAAAATCATTCTAGCAATATATTCTGAGTCTATAGCTACCTTTATAGGCCTTTTCAGTAGCCTTGGTTTCTCACAGAACAGCCAGCGAGTTTTAAGCTTGCATCAGGTAGCAGCTTGACAGTGATTTCACTATTCCTGCCCCACTGAACTTATCTCCGCATACCTTGACACCGTCCTTTCCCCCTTGGTCTAGGATTTCCCCACATACATTCGGGACACCACCCACGCACTCGACCTCCTGCATGACTTTTGGTTCCCCGGTCCCCAATGCCTCATCTTCATCACGGACACTCAGTCCCTGTACACATCCGTCCGCCATGATGAAGGCTTCCAAGCCCTCCGTTTCTACATCTCCTGCCGACTCAACCAGTACCCTTCCACTGACACACTCATTCAAGTAGCTGAACTGTTCCTCACCATCAATAATTTCTACATCGAATCCTCCCACTTCAGATCAAAGGGCACCCACATGGGCCCCAGCTATGAATGCATTATCATCGGGTATGTGCAACAGTCCATCTTCCAGTTGCACTGGCACCATTCCCCACCTTTTATCTTGGCTACATCAATGACTGTATCAGCGCCCTCATGCTCCAACGAGGAGGGTGAACAGTTCATCAATTTCACAAATACCTTTCACCCTGACCTCAAGTTCAACTGGACAATCTTGGACACCTCTCTCCCCTTCCTGGACCTCTCCATCTCTATTTCCAGCAACTTACTCAACGTGGACATCCACTTCAAACCCACTGACTTCCACAGCTACCTGGACTACACCTTTTTCCAGCCCCCACCTGTAAAAATGCTACCCCTTACTCCCAATTCCTCTGCATCTGCCACATCTGCTCCCAGGAGGATCAGTTGCACTCCAGAATATCCCAGATGGCCCCCTACTTCAAGGTCTGCAATTTCCCCTCCCACGTGGTCAACAATGTTCTCAGCACATCTCTTCCACTTCCCACCTCTCCGTCCTTCAACCCCACCCCTTCAATTCCACCAAGGATAGAACCCCCCAAGAGAGTCACAGAGGGAATGGTCTCTGTGGAATGCTGAAAGGGGTGAGGAGGGAAACATCTCTCTGGTCTGACTGTAGGTGGCAGAAATGGTCCACTCTCCCCATCACTCCCGACACTTTCCCTTGCCACTTCAAGATGTAAAGAAACTGCACCCACACCTCCCTCCTCACCTCTATCCGAGGTCCCAAAGGATCCTTCCATATCTGGCAGAAATTTTCCTGCACTTCCAAAAACCTCATCTACTGTGTCCATTGTTCTCAATGTAGCCTCCTTTACATTGGGGAGATAGGTCGCCAACTTGCAGAAAATTTCAGAGAACATCTCCGTGACATACGCACTAAACAACCCCACTCCCCTGTGGCTGACCACCTCAACTCTCCCTCCTACTCCGCCAAGGTCATGCAAGTCCTGGGCCTCCACTACTGCTAAATCCTAGCCACCTGATAACTGGAGGAAGAACACCTCATCTTCTGCCTTGGGACCCTCCAACCACATGGAAGCAATGTCGATTTCACTAGTTTCCTAATCTCCCCTCCACCCACTTTAACCCAGATCCAACCCTCCACCCGAGGCACCACCCTCCTAACCGTCTATCTACCTTCCACGTATCTGTTCCACCATATCACCATCATCTCCCCCATGTCCATCTACCCATTGCATTCCCAGCTACCTTCCCACCCCAGCCCCACCCCTTCTGATTTATATCTTAGCCCCCTTGCCCTGCACCCCCACCATCCCATATTCCTGATGAGGAGCTTATGCTCAAAATGTCGACTCGCCTGCTCCTTGGATGATGCCTGACCGGCTGTGTTTTTCCAGTGCCACATGTTTTGAGTGTAATGTCACTGAAGAAGTATTCCAGAGGCCGAAACTAATGCTCTGAGACATGGGCTTGAATCTCACCATGGCAATTGGTGAAATTTGAATTCAATAACAATTTCAAAATGAAAAACTAGTCTCATAACAACCATGTATTACTGTAGATATCCATCTGGTTCACTAATTTTTTTAAAAGTCTGCTGTCCTTGTCTGATCTTGCCTACATAGACTCCAAACCCATAGCAATGTGGTTGACTTTCAACTGCTCTCCAAAATGGTCAAGAAAGCCACTCAGTTCAAGGAATGGACAATGAATGCTAATCCAGCCAGTGACACTCACATTCCTGGAAAGAATTAAACAAATATAACCTCATTTATTGCTAAAGGGATTTATATTAAATTAATCTGAAATTAATATCTTAATATTACTTCTTTCTTCTTCAAGTTTAACCAGCATGAATTTCAATAAATTTATCTACCAGTTTTTAGAATTACTAATTGGTCAAAATTTATGAATATATGCACATTGATTCATTTCACTAAAAGTCAAGACTGCAACATATGTTCTACTTCATTTATATCATTACCAACTGGTCACTAAGTTGTCTTTGTTTCATCTTTGCCAAAAGATCAATTTATGACAAGAACTGCCTCATTAATTGCATCAGGAATATGAAGGGCAGCTGTGTGATACCAATGCATACATTTTCCATATATTACACCAAGGGCTCTTCAGTGGTACTGCCCTTCCTTCTCGATAGGTCAGCATGGGTTCAATTCCTCTGCTTCAGGTATGTAATAACAGCTGTGAACAGGTTGATTAGAAAAATTATTTTCATATATGGTACCTCTGGCTTATTTGGTACCCTTGGCTAGTGCTAATTTATTGAATTCTTGTGAGCTCAATTTTATCCTCATGCTTAGTTAACTGGACAACAATCCTACTTTCTATCTTTACTTGAGCACAATTCTGGAAGTCACATCCAGGAAGTTCAAGTCTCACAAACCAACTTGGCTATTACCCGATTAATGGCGGAAATGGCCAGGATTCCAACTAACAGCATCCATCTCTGTTCGATACTTGTGTATTATTGTTATTCACAGTTCTACCATTGAATTATTCTGCTGTTGGATTCTTACAGAATTTTCTCTCTTTCAAGTTTGTGGTGTGACATTATAATGCTCAATAGATTCTTTTATGCCCAACATTGACTATACTTCTGGAGACCTGAAGTCAGTAGCTTTCCTTCTAATCAGACATAGCTCAACCTGTTCCTTGTTACATTCAGAGTTAGTTATCAGTTAAAACATTGTTCTTCCTGCAGTTAATCCCTTTACTTCAGAATGTTGCTTCTGCACATAGTACTAATTTGTCACGAGGCAGCAGGTTATCAAGCAGCTGTTAACTCCTTTTTCCCAGGAAACAGCTTGTTTATGTTGTTTCTTCTCAGGGGTGGTTAATTCGCATGTGCTTTAAATTATTTTTATCTCAAGAAACAGTTGATTCCAGAAAGAGTTTTTGCTGTTTCTTTCCATGTGAAATGGATTATCTTTGTTGACTTTTTCAATCCATGAAGCTATTAAAGTTTTGAACTCTATCACATCACAACTATTGGGGATGACTACTGCCCAGTCCTTACAGAGATGAAGTCTCATCTTCATACTGTATTCTGTGGCAAACAGTGCACTAAAATAGGACAGATTTCAAACATCTAGCAATTCAAGACTGGGCATCCATGAAGCATTGTGAGCCATCAGTAGCAGAACATTATCCAACCACAATCTGCAACCTCATGGCGCAACATATTACACCATTCTAACATTACCATCAAAGAGAGATTAACCCTGTTTGAATGAAAAGTGCTGGAAGGCATGCCAGAAACTGCACTAGGCATACCTAAAAATAAGCTGTCAACCTGATGAACCTCCAACACAGAATTACATGTGTGACGAATACGGGAAACAGCACGCAACAGAAAGGACTAAGTAATCCCACAACCGATCAGATGTAAGCTATACAGTCCTGGCACATTCAGTTATGAATAGTGTTGTATAATTAAACAATTAATAGGAGGAGGAGGTTCCACAAATGTCTACATTCTTAATGACGGAGGATCCCACCACATCCTTGTAAAAGACAAGGGTGAAGAATCCAAAGTGTATAATAGCTGGTAGATATTTTAGTCCTCCTGAGGCCCCAGACATCACATAATACATCAATCAATTTATGTGATATCAATGAAGTGGTTGAAGAAATGCAAAGGATATGGGCCCTGTTAACATTCTAGCTATTGTACTGAAGATGTATGCTCCTGAACAAACCAAGATACCTAGCCAAATTCTGCAAGTACAGATGCAACATTGGTATCTAAGCAACAATGTGGAAAATTGTCAGGTACATGCTGTGCACAAAAAGCAAAACAAATTCAACCTGAGAAATTATCAGCCTGTCAATCTACTCTTGACCATTAGTAAACTGATAGAAGAGGTCTTCGCCAGTGTTATCAACCAACACTTACAAAGGAACAACCTACTCCCTAATGCTCAGTTTGGATTCCACCAGGGTCGCTCAGTTCCTAACCTCATTATAGCCTTGGTTCTAAACATGGACAAAAGAGGAGACAGTGGTTATCCTTGAGATCAAGACAGCATTTGACCAAGTAAGACATCAAGGAGACCTAGCAAACCTGGAGCAAATGGGAATTAGTGGACAAATCCTCTGCAGGTTGGAGTCGTGCTTAACATAATGAAGGATGGCTGTTGGAGGTCAATCATCTTAATCGCATGATATCAATGCTGGAATCCTCATGGCAGATAGAATGTCTATCTGCAAAAAGACAGAATTCAACTATTGTCCGTTGATGTTCAACAGTAACTATCAACATTCTCTGATGGGAGTGGGTAGTAGGAGAACCAAGGTTACCAGTAACTAAAAATGAACTGGTGTATGACACTATGATCAGACATATGAATATAGTGGCTACAAGAGCAGGGTCTATGAACTCATCCCTGTTTCCCTAATTCCTGTCCGTTATCTACAAGGCACAATTAAGGGATGCAACAGAACACCATCCATCTGCCTGAATGAGTACAGCTCCAACTCTCAAGAATCTAGACACCATCCAGGACAAAGCTGCAACTTGACTTGTACCCTGACATTAATTTCCTTCATGACTGACACAGTGGTAGCAGTACATATAAAGATTGCAACCCTACAGCTTGTACTGGAATAACTCAGCAAGCCTCCTTTGCAAGTGCTTTGCAAATCTATGACCAATACCACAAGGACAGCAGATGCATGGCAACGTGACCATCTGCACGTTCCTCTCCAAGTTGCCTATTGTCCTGGCTTGGAACAATTTTCCTCACTGTTGCTGGCTCCAAGTCCTGCACCTCTCATCCAATTAGCATTGTGGATGTGCCAATATTTAGAAGACAGCAGCGATTCAAAAAGGCAGTTTATCTCCACTTTCAGTGCAAGAAGAGACAGGCAATAAATACTGTCCTAGCCAATGTGCCCAAAGCCAGGGCAAAAATCAGGAAAACCATTCTACGTGAAGTGCAAATAATGGTGAAAGCAGAAAAGGTAAAATAAAGAGATTGCAGTAAATGTCCAGATCTATAATTATAAATAAGAATTAATTAGCAATTCATTAAAAACTGTTGATCATCAGCACATTGGCAATGAAGAACATTTGCATGGCATTTTGACAGTTGTGAACAATTAATAAGTTACTGATTCAAACAAGTAATCCAAGATGGAAAACGGTAAGAATTTCTGACTGTAACAGGCTGCTTCTTTTTTGAGGTATTTTAGGTGTTGGAGGTGATTTCCTTGAATTCCAGGAGCAACAATTACTGTTTTGTATGCTGTTGCATTGTTTTGGAACTTTGGAAGAAAAAAAAGTCAAATCAACAGCACTTTTAAAAGGGAGAGGTACAGACAAAGGAAGCACATGGTGAGGTCAGTGCAGGAGAGATACTGAGAAAGAAACCAACACTGTTAACTGACACAGCAATGAACCTGCACATTTGCCTTTGTTGTTCAAATTCATGTATTGCTGGACATCGCAGTGCATCTGGGAAAATTAACAGTGAAATTCACAACTAATCTTGGAGGAACCTGTTGGGGGAGGTCACAGCACAGAAACAGATAAGTGAATATTTTAATTGTGGCCTTACAGTAAGTCTGCAGTATTGAGTACAGTGCGTTCTTTCTTGATTATATGTTATATTGAGATATGTCTCTTGATTAAACTGAAAAAATATAAGCCAGAAGTATTAAGTTAACCTGGAGCAGTGTTTTGTAGAGGAATAAGACAGTGCTATTTTCTGCGTCTGTAGATTGAAAGAAACAAAAATGGCCTTTAGTAGAGTGATATGTTCTTCTTGTTGGATGTGGGAGTGTATGTGTTATTGAAAATTATATCTACAATAAATGCTGTTGATTGCAAATCTTATCAGATCAAATGGATCAGTTGGACAGACAGTTAGAGGCAATGAGGAGTTTACAAGAGCAAGGGGATGAGATGGATGGCAGTTATAGGAAGGGGAAAATACAGATACAGTCACATAGATGGGTTAACTCCAGGAAAGGTAAGATTGGTAGGCAGGTAGTGCAGAAGTCTTCTGTGGCTATCCCCATTTCAAACAAGTATGCTGTTTTGGAAAATATAGGGGTGATTGATTCTCAGGGGAACGAAGCATGAAAAGCCAGGTTTCTGGTATTGAGACTGGCTCTAATGCAATGAGCGGTATGTCGGATTCCAAGAGATCGATTGTTTTGGGGGAGTAGTACTTTTGATAAGGGATATCATTACAGCTGTACTAGGAGGATATTCCCGGAAATACATCCAGCAAAGTTATTTGGGTGGAACTGAGGAATAAGAAAGGGATGATGACCTTTTTTGGGATTGTATTATAGACCTCTAATAGTCAGAGGGAAATTGAGAAACAAACTTGCAAGGAAATCCCAGTTATCTGGAAGAATAATAAGGTGGTTATGGTTGGGGATTTTAACTTTCCAAACATAGACTGGGACTGCCATAATGTTAAGGGTTTAGATGGAGAGGAATTTGTTAAGTGTGTACAAAAAAATTTTCTGATTCAGGATGTTTAGTATAGAAGGTGCAAAACTTGACCTACTCTTGGGAAATAAGGCAGTGCAGGTGACTGAGGTGTCAGTGCGGGGAGGGCGGGGCACTTTGGAGCCAGCAATCATAATTCTACTGCTTCTAAAACAGTGATGGAAAAGGATAGTCCAGATCTAAAAGTTGAAGTTCTAAATTGGACAAAGGCCAATTTTGACAGTATTAGGCAAGAACTTTCAAAAGCTGATTGGGGGCAGATGTTTGCAGGAAAAAAGGATGGCTAGAAAATGAAAAGCCTTCAGGAATGAGATAACAAGAGCCCAGTGAGTCCAGAGACAGCATATTCCTGTTAGGGTGGCAGGAAAGACTGGTAGGTTTAGGAAATGATGGATACTAAACAAATTGAGGGTTTGGTTAAGAAAAAGAAGGAAGCATATGTCAGGTATACACAGGTTAGATCGAGTGAGTCGTTAGAAGAGTATAAAGGTAATAGCAGTATACTTAAGAGAGTAATCACGAGGGCAAAAAAGGGAAATGAGATAGCTTTGGCAAATAGAGTTAAGGAGAATCCAAACGGTTTTTACAAATACATTAAAAACAAAAGGGTAATTAGGGTGAGAATAGGGCTCCTCAAAGCTCAGCAAGGCAACCTTTGTGAGGAACTGCAGGAGATGGGGGAGATACTAAACAAGTGTTTTGCATCAGCATTTACTGTGGAGAAGGACATGGACAATATAGAATATAGGGAAATAGATGGTGACATCTTGAAAAATGCCTGTTACAAAGGAGGAAGTGGTGGATGTCTCGAAATCCTCAGGACCTAATCAGATGTACTCTAGAACTCCATGGGAAGCTACAGAAGTGATTGCTGGGCCTCTTGCCGAGATATTTGTATTGAGAGTCAGATGTGCTGCTCAGGACTGGAGGTTGGCTAACATGGTGCCATGGTTTAAGCAAGGTGGTAAGGACAAACCAGGGAACTACAGGCCAGTGAGCCTGACGTCGATGGTGGGCAAGTTGTTGGAGGGAATCCTGAGGGATAGAATGTACACGTATTTGAAAAGGCAAGGGCTGATTAGGGATAGTCAACATGGCTTTTTAAATCAGATTCCCAATAGTATTGAAACCGGCCCTTCGGCCCAACAAATCCACAATGACCCTCCGAAGAGTGACCCACCCAGACCCATTCCCCATATTTGCCCCTGACTAATGCATCTCACACTATGGGCAATTTAGCATGGCTAATTTACCTAACTGCACATTTGTGGATTGTGGAAGGAAAGCGGAGCACCCAGAGGAAACCCACACAGACACAGAGAGAATGTGCAAACTGCACACAGACAGTTGCCTGAGGCTGGAATCGAACCTGGGTCCCTGGTGCTGTGAGGCAGCATTGCTAACCATTAAGCCAGTGTGCTTTGGCCATGGGAAATCACGTCTCACAAACTTGGTTGAGTTTTTTGAAGAAGTAACAAAGAGGATTGATGAGGGCAGAGCGGTGGACGTGATCTATATGGACTTCAGTAAGGCATTTGACAAGGTTCCCCATGGGAGACTGGTGAACAAGGTTAGATCTCATGGCATATAGGAAGAACTAGCCATTTAGATACAGAACTGGCTTAAGGTAGAAGACAGAGGGTGGTGGTGGAGGGTTGTTTTTCAGACTGGACACCTGTGGCCAGTGGAGTGCCATAAGGATCAGTAATCATGGCAATGTTGATGAGGAGGGCGACTTCGATGTCGATTTGGAACCGGTTCAGACCGTGGCCATGTGGTGGCAGAGGATTATTGACCCAATGGCAAAGATGGCACCTGAGGATCAGTGACTTTGATGTCAGTTTGAGTCCGGTGTAGATGGCGGCCAAGTGGTGGCAGAGGATTATCAACCCAACAGCAAAGATGATGCCTGAGGATCTGCGACTTCGATGTGGGTTTGGGTCTGGTGTAGACGGCGGCGAAGCGGTGGCAGAGGATTATTGACCCAACAGCAAAGATGGCACTTCAGGATCAGCAACTTCAATGTCAGTTTGGGTCCGGTGTAGACAGCACCGAAGCGGTGAAAGACGGTCATTGACCCAATGGCAAAGGTGATGCATGAGAATTGGCGACTTTAATGTCAGTTTGGGTCCGGTGTAGACAGCGACGAAGCGGTGGCGAAAGGAATGGCAGTGCAGACACTGTTGATGGCGATGAGTTGGCTCAGGAACGACAGACTCTCTTCAAGTTACATCCTTTCTCCTCATTATTCTCAAATTATTCAGAATGGTGCCGCTTCGTGACAACAAATGAAAGCTTTTCACTGCATTTTGTTGGACTGATAATAAAAATTAAGTTTTAAACGGTCCTAGTGTTCAGTTGCCAGCTGCAGAAATATTTTGCAACAGTGTGTACATTCCCATCCCATGCCACTGCGTCATTCCAATGCCATCCTATTCATCTCCATTCCCAATTCCCACTGTTTTTATATTATCCCTGTGCCATACACCTCCCAAATAATTCCCCCCTCCCCAGCGAATGCAGACAAAAACATCCCACTGTTGTTAGGGGGGGACAATCAACACCAGATCATCAACATCTTGACTCCAGATTGGAGGGGATTGTGAAGGGTGAGAGAGGGCAGCACGAAATCACATTAACATCCAGCAACTTTAAGAGGATCCCAAGTGTTGTACTTCAGGACTTGGGTTTGCCAAATAACTTTCTTGGTTTAATTCATTATTAAGAAGCATGGCAGCATCAAAGAGGGTGGAGACAGGGAACGCACATGAAGGTTGGGAGGGGGTGAGCTTGAATCAGGCAGTGTTTAATCACAGGGCAAGCTGGTTTACTGGATATTCCAGTGAACTGAACTGATTGCAGGGATATCTGGCTCATGTTAACAGGGAATACGACTGCAATCTTGGGCAGGGGCAGTAACTATGATCGACAGCTGATTCGGCCGAGAAGAGAGTTAAATGGTCTTTACAAACCGAGGTCTGAGCATTGTCCAGTGTATGTAAGAGAGGGGCAGTGCTGTACATAAGGAAAAAGGTGGTGTCGATTGTGTAATTGGTCGCTGGGGGTGGACGGTATTTTTGCGAGCACCGATATTTCGTGAGGGGAAAGTGATGAAATGTGGCCGCGGTTGGGGTTTTGAAGCGGGTGCCGTGTTGCTATTATATTGTTCTGGGAGCGCTACCTGCGGCCGGATGATCGCCGTGTCCTGGGTGTAAGACATGGTGCGTCGTGCTCGACAAAAAAAAAACCCGAGAGACGCCTCTGCTCCCGCCAAAAACCAACCGCCAACTGCCGGAGGGCGCGAGAACGGGGCGGGACCAGGCCGTCAAGGGGCGGGGTCTGCCTGGAAGCGGGCGTGGTCTCCCGGGCACGGGGAGTCCACAAATGGAGGGGGCGGGACCCAGCTGGAAGGGGCGGTGTCTCCCGGAGAGGGGGCGGGGGCCTGTGTGGAAGGGACGGGGCCTGTCTGGATGGGACGGGATCTCCAGACGTGGGGGCGTACGTCTTGCGGTAGAGGGCGGGGTCTCTCCCTGAGGAGGCGTGGTTTCCTCGTTAGTGGGCGGGGTTTGAATGAGTGGGCAGGGCCTTTACAACAGGGGGCGGGACTTCGTTGGAAGAGGGCAGGTTCATGCTTCGGTTGGCGGTCGACTGGGAATGGGCGGGGCATCATGGTAGTGGGCGGAATAACTTTGGGGGCGGAGTCTGCGCTGAGGGGGTGGGGTCTGCGTTTCCTCAGCATCTCCAGCTGGGAGAGATGGCAGCTGGTGAACCAAGTCCAATATGTCACTGGAAACATCCCCAAAGCTCTTACCTGAGGCATTGATGAATGCACACTTTGCATTTTGCTGAGTGTGTTTTTTTTAATACATTGCTCCACACAACTTGAAGCTGGTGGGTCGCCATTACAAATGAAATGGTTTCATGGCTTTGTGAGGGGCAGGTCATGCCCAAAAGCCTATGAAAGGATGTGACGAAACACACTTTTGGAATATATGGATTTTAGCAAGGTGTTTGATAAGGTTGCCCATTGTAGGCTCGTTCAGAAAGTAAGGAGACATGGAATACAAGGAAATCTGGCTGTCTGGATGCAGAATTGGCTGGCCCATATAATAGAGGGTGGTGATAGATAGAAAGTATTCAGGCTTGAGCTCAGTGACCAGTGGTGTTCCGCAGGGATCGGTTCTGGAACCTCTGCTCTTTGTGATTTTTATAAATGACTTGGATTAGGAAGTGGAAGGGTGGGTTAGTAAGTTTGCCAATGACATGAAGGTTGGTGGTGTTGTGGATAGTGTGGAAAGCTGTTCTGGGTTGCAAAGGGACATTGCCATGACAGGATGCAGAGTTGGGCTTAGAAATGGCAGGTGGAGTTCAACCTGGAAAAGTGTGAAGTGATTCATTTTGGAAAGTTGAATTTGCAACATACAGGGTTAAAGGCAGGACTCTTGGAAGTGTGGAGGAATCTTGGGGCATATGTCCATAGATCCCTCAAAGTTGCCAGCCAAATTGATTGATTTATTAAGGAGGTATATGGTCTGTTGGCCTTCATTAGCAGAGGGATTGAGTTTAAGAGCTGTGAGGTTATGCTGCAGGTCTATAAAACCCTGGTTAGACCACACTTGGAATATTCTGTTCAGTTCTGGTTGCCTCATTATAGGAAGAATGTGGAAGCTTTAGACAGGAGAGATTTACCAGGATGCTGTCTGGACTGGAGGGCTTGTCTTATGAAGTAAGGATGACAGAGCCAGGGGTATTCTCATTGGAGCAAAGAAAGATGAGAGGTGACTTGATAAGGTGTACAAGATGATGAGGGGCATAGATAGAGTGGAGAGCCAAGAGACTTTTCCCGAGGGTGGAAATGTCTAACACGAGGGAGCATAATGTTTAAGGTGATTGAGGAAGGTTTAGGGGAGATGTCAGAGGTAGGTTCTTTACACAGAGAGTGGTGGGTTTGTTGGATGCACTGCCAGCAGTGGTAGCAGAGTCAGATACATTAGGGACATTTAAGCGACTCTTGGATAGGCACATTGATGATTGTAAAATGAAGGGTATATAAGTTAGTTTGATCTTAAAGTCGGTTAAACATGCAGCCCAGCATCGAGGGCAGAAGGGCCTGTGCTGTGTTGTACTATTCTATGTTCTGTGTAACACTGAGTTTGCACCATTTACATACTAACTGCAATGCACAGAAAACAAACCTTTCAAATAAAAGCAAAATATTGCAAATTTTGGAAATATTTGATTTATTATTGTAACATTGAGTCAGAGTTATACAGCACAAAACAGACCCTTCAGTCCAACTCATCCATGTCAACCAGATATCCTAAATTAATCTAGTCCAATTTGTCAGCATTTGGACCATATCCCTCTTAACCCTTCAAATTCATGTATCTATCTCAATGCCTTACCATGCCCCTCATGATTTTATATACTTTTACAAGCTCACCCCTCAAACTCTGATGCTCCAGGTGTGTGTGTATGTGTAATTACTTAATTCCTCTAAAATATAGAAATGTGGTCCACCCTTTCTGTCAATCTGAGTCTGAAAATCAGATAAACTGGAAAGTTTATGTGCTGATTTTAACATTTTTAACTTTAGTGGTTTAGTGGCAACTCTGAGAATAGCATATTTTGATTTCCAGCACATTACTCCAGATGCAGCACGGGTTCATGAGGGGCAGGTCATGCTTAGCAAATCTGTTGGAATACTGTGAAGACATTTCAAGCAAGGTGGACAACATGGATGTGGTGTAACTAGATTTTCAAAAGGCCTTTGACAAGGTGCCATGCAAAAGGCTGCTGCACATGATAATGATGCATGGCATTATAGGTGAAGTATTAGCATGGATAGGTGATTGGTTGACTAACAGGAAGCGAAGAGTGGAAGTAAATGAGTACTATTCTGGCTGGCAATGAGTAACTAGTGGTGTGCCTCAGGGATCAGTGTTGGGACCTCAATTGTTCACAATTCATGTAGATGATTTGGAGTTGGGGACCATGTTTAGTGTGTCAAAGTTTATAGATGACATTGAGATGAGTGGCAGAGCAAAGTGTGCAGAGGATTGTGAAACTTTAATTGAGTAGGCAAAGGTATTCCATCTGCCAGAAAATGTTAATAAATGTGAAGTCATCAATTTTGGTAGGAGTAATAGTAAAAAGGATTATTACTTAAATGGTAAAAGTTGCAGCATGCTGCTATGCAGAGGGACCTGGGTGTCCTTATGCATGAGTCACAGAAGGTTTGTCTGTAGGTACAAGTAATTAGGAAGGCAAATGGAATTTTGCCCTTCATTGCAAAAGGGATTGCGTTTAAAAGCAGGGAGTTTATGTTGCAGCTGTACAGAGTGCTGGTGAGGCCACACCTGGAGTACTGCGTGCTTTCTTGAGAAAGGATGTACTGGCACTGGAGGAGGCGCAGAGGAAGTTCACTGGGTTGATTCCGGAGTTGAGGGGGTTGATTCATGAGGAGAGGCTGATCAGACTGGGATTATATTCATTGGAATTTAGAAGAATGAAGGGGGATCTTGCAGAAACATGTACAATTATGAAGGGAATAGATAAGATAGAAGTAGAGAGAATGTTTCCACTGGCAGGTGAAACGAGGACAAGAGGGCATAGCCTAAATGATTAGAGGGGACAGATTTAGGACTGAATTGAGAAGGAACTTCTTTACCCAGAGGGTTGTAAATTGATGGAACTCCTTACCCAGTGAAGTTGTTGATGCTACTTCAGTAAATGTTTTTAAAGTTAAGATAGATTTTTTTTGAACAACAAAGGAATTAAGAGATACAGTGAGAGGGCGGGTAAGTGAACCTGAGTCCATGAAAAGATCAGCCACGATCTTACTGACTGGGGGAGCAGGCTCAAAGGATCAGGTGGCCTACTCCTGCTCCAAGATCTTACATTCTTATGTTCTTATAGCATGACACTACCTTAAATATCATCAGTAAAATGCCACAATATTATTGAGTTTGTGTATTAGGAAAAAACTTTAAAACTAAATGCATTTTATTTCAAGAATTCTTTTGAAGCCAAACAATTTCTTACACATCATTTCCAAGCTTGCTACAATGATTGAATATATGTTTTATATCTTAGCAAGTTTTGAGAAGATTTGTAGCTCAGGTTGAGGTTCTGGATGTAGGTTTGCTCACTGAGCTGGAAGGTTCATTTTCAGATGTTTCATCACCATACTAGTGAACTTCCAGATGAAGCATTGCAGGTGTTTCCTGCTTTCTATTTATATGTTTGGGTTTCCTTGGGTTGGTGGTGTCATTTCCTGTGGTGACGTCATTTCCTATGGTGATGTCATTTCCGCTTCTTTTTCTCAGGGATGGGTAAATGGGATCCAAGTCAATGTGTTTGTTGATAGAGTTCCGGTCGGAATGCCATGCTTCTAGGAATTCTCGTGGGTGTCTCAGTTTAGCTTGTCCTAGGATGGATGTGTTGTCCCAGTCGAAGTGTGTCCTTCCTCATCTGTATGTAAGGATACTAGTGAGAGAGGGTCATGTCATTTTGTGGCTAGTTGATGTTCATGTATCCTGGTGGCTAATGTTCTGCCCTTTGTCCATTGTAATGTTTGTTACAGTTCTTGCATGGTATTTTTAATTTACAGAATACTGTGCAATAACTGCAACCATCACTACATTGGACAAACAGGCAGAAAACTAGCCACCAGGATACATGAGCATCAACTAGCCACAAAACGGCATGACCCTCTCTCACTAGTATCCTCACATACAGATGAGGAAGGACACCACTTCGACTCGGACAACACATCCATCTTAGGACAAGCCAAACAGAGACACCCACGAGAATTCCTAGAAGCATGGCATTCCGACCAGAACTCTATCAACAAACACATTGACTTGGATCCCATTTACCACATCCTGGGAAAAAGAAGAGGAAATGATGTCACCACAGGAAATAACACCACCAACCCAAGGAAACCCAAACATACAAATAGAAAGCAGAAAACACCAGCAATGCATCATCTGGAGGCTCACTGAAGATGTTACCTAGTATGGTGACGAAACATCTGAAAATGAACCTTCCAGCTGAGTGAGTAAACCTACATCCAGAATGTTTTATATCTCTATTCAATAAAAGATTGTCTTGCATTCTACATGACAAAACTGCTTATCTCTCCACGCTTCAGGCTCTCTGTCTTTATTCCTGATGAAGGGCTTTTGCCCGAAACGTCGATTTTGCCTGTCCTCGGATTTTGCCTGTCCTCGGATGCTGCCTGAACTGCTGTGCTCTTCCAGCATCACTAATCTAGAATTATATAATGGTAAGTCTAGTCTCTCAGTCAGAAATTGTAAGATAATTCTCTCTTTCTGTTATGTTTTAGATTTTTTTCAGACTTGTGAATTTTTTCAGTGTACACTTGGAGCTTGAAAACGTGAAAATTATACTATAAGAAAAGGTAAACTGTCAATAATACAAGTGAAAGCCATTTTATGACTATGTAGGCAAGAAGTAATTGCAGCAAAGGGAGAGAATACGTAAAAATTTAATCTAGATTTGTTGGCATACCTGTTGATCTGTCAATCTTTCAGTTCAGTGATAGCCCATCCGTTTATTAATAAGCTAAAAATCTACCACATCAAGCTATTTTGTTTACTGTTTGGATCCCACTTTATTCATTTACTGGCTTGTCAGTGTACAGTATTTACTAATCTATGAACATATTGATTAACTGTTGACTGTACCTCAATTCATTCATTAACCAGTGGCCAAGCACCATTAAATCATTTTTTTTTGCATGCCTTTATTGATATCCCATTCTTGAATTTACCATTTGGATACATGGTTGAAATTAGGAGTTCACTGATAAAATGAGGTTTATCCTGATAGTTTCACTGGCTGGTTGATCAATCGTCTTTCCTTCTGGGCTTCTGGCTGGTCCACACTCAAAACGAATACTTAACCATGTCATGTTTTGAAAGTGTAAGAATTAACAGCCATTGAGTCTTACAATTTGTTTTCAATGGGAACTCTTTAACTATTAATAGTAATATTGTGCCCCGCTCAATCATTCATCACAATTAATTTATTTACAACACATTATAACTTGTGAAGTAGATGTTGCAGTGACCAACTGGCATTTTTCATAAAAACTAAAAGAACTGCAGGTGCTATAAATCAGAAACAAAAACAGTTCTGAGGAAGGGTCAGTGGAGCTGATGTCATTTCCGCTTCTTTTTCTCAGGGGTTGGTAAATGGGATCCAAGTCAATGTGTTCACTCTGATTCTTCTCCCCTGATGCTGCCAGACTTTGTTTCTGATACTTTTTGTTTGTATGTGGTTTCCAACTATAACACAGATTAAGTTCAAAGTTTGGGTGAAGATTTGTAGCTCGGGTGCTCGTTGTTGTGGTTCTGTTCGCCGAGCTGGAAATTTTTGTTGCAAACGTTTCGTCCCCTGTCTAGGTGACATCCTCAGTGCTTGGGAGCCTCCTGTGAAGGGCTTCTGTGGTGTTTCCTCTGGCATTTATAGTTCCTATAAATGCCAGAGGAAACACCACAGAAGCGCTTCACAGGAGGCTCCCAAGCACTGAGGATGTCACCTAGACAGGGGACGAAATGTTTGGAACAAAAATTTCCAGCTCGGCGAACAGAACCACAACAACAGATTAAGTGCCCGGCAAAGTCACAACATTGTGTACACACTGCATGTGGATTCCTTAAAAGACGATTATCTTAAATAGAAGATGCAACACTTCATAACTGTGGGTGGCACGGTGGCACAGTGGTTAGCACTGCTGCCTCACAGTGCCAGAGACCCGGGTTCAATTCCCGCCTCAGGCGACTGACTGTGTGGAGTTTGCACATTCTCCCCGTGCTTGCTCCGGTTTCCTCCCATTGGCTGTGCAAAATTGCCTGTGGTGTTAGGCGAAGGGGTAAATGTACGGGAATGGGTATGGGTGGGTTGCGCTTTGGCAGGTCGGTGTGGACTTGTTGGGCCGAAGGGTCTGTTTCCACACTGTAAGTAATCTAATCTAATCATAAAGAACAACAATTGCATTTGAACGGGGCTAACTGATGGAATTTTAAGATTTCAGCTTACTATGCTTCAGTTTGTCAAATGTGTTAGGAAAAAATATTATTAATGCATTTATCCTGTAAGTAGAAAATAATAGCTTTATACTATATACGATTGTTTCTCAATTATAATGACTACTGCTGGAAACTGTTCCAAGCTGAGCTTAACATAAGCACTTACTTAGTAAGATAATTACCTAGCTTGATGCATGCATTCTCAGAGGGATATCTGAACCCCTGGAATATGAGCAAAAGCTACTCTTTTTGAAAGCCGTTTTGTGGCTGCTGCATTGTTGGACTGATTTTGATTTTAAATTGACCATGATTAATGGTGCTGGTTGAACGGGGTCTCTGTAGCTTCATGGGTTATGTTTGGAATGCCAGGGTTAATGGGAACTTTTAAATAATTAGATAATACAGCCCTTACAAGTCCAAGGCTTGAAGTTAGCCTCTGATATTTTAGCTGATATCAGGAAATTATTAGAAGCCCTAAAATCAATACCACTTTATGATGGAAGAAGAAAATCAGCCGCAATTCCCACTGTTGACATCTAATTATAACTTTAATTATAAAGGTCGTCCCTTTACTATACAACTTGTTGTACTTAGTCATAGAATTGTACAGCACGGAAATAGACCCTTCGGTCCAACTCTTCCATGCTGACCAGATATCCTAAACTAATCTAGTATCATTTTGCTAGCATTTGGCCCATTTACCCCCCAAACCCTTCCTACTCTTGTGCCTTTCAAATGTAAACTAACAGCAGAGGCAATCAGTTGTGAAAGTTCATTGCTTGGTCTCACAGCTGTGCAGGTCCACTGATCCTTTTCTTCACTTCCCTCATGGTCCCTGCTTTCCTCTCTTGTTTTAAAGTACCTTGTTTTGATCCTCTTTTTACAAACAATGCAACAGCTCATAAAACAATAATTACTGCTCCAAAGAAAATCGAGGAAAAAAGCTCCAACACTGAAACGATAACCTCGAAAAAAGGAGCGGCAACTTCTCCTGTTCTCCATCTTGGATTACCCAGAATCCAATCTTCCAGAATTTCAACGTGGCTACTCAAAACTTTACATTTCAGTTGACATTGAGTAAAGATACCACGGACTCAGTGCCTCGGATAGGAGCCCGTTAATATTCACTATTGAAGCTCAGACGTGAATGCTCCCTCCTTAAAGGTTTCTGTCCATGCCCAGTTGTCATCACTTTGTTCCAAAATCCCAGTAAACAGTTAACATATTCAAAAGGTTATTGGAGAACATTGCAGAGAAAACGTCTAATCACATTTTGTTTCTGAAGGAGCAAAACTGCTTGGTTGTTGCATTTGATGTAGGATATAAAAAGTCGAATTGAAAAGTGCAAAGACCAAGAGGGAGATTTTATATGAAATTAGCTGATGATTGCATTCAATTAATTGAATCGTACATCAAAGATACATTAATCCTGCACACCTTCTTATAATATTAAAGTACAGCAGTTCAAGAATTGCGTAAAAGTTTCCATTCACCCTGGCACGCTGAAAATAACCCATGAATAGAGAGCCCCTGTTCAACAAGCCCATTAATCATATTATTTTACAATCAAAATCAGTCCCAACAATACAGCAGTCACAAAATGGTTTTCAAATACAGTAGTCTTTGTTCATATTTCAAAGGTTCAAATATCCCTCCGAGAATCATGCATCAAGCTAGGTAATTAGGTGGACAATTAAGTTACTAAGTGATCATGTTCAGCTTCGAGCAGTTTCCAACAGTAGTCATTATAATTAAGAAATAAGCGTACATAATGTAAAGCTATTATTTTTATAGCCTTTGCAGATTATACTATTCCATTATCACAAAGCATTATATTGTGAAAGTGCTTAAATATGATATGTGGGAAAACCCCATGCAGAAACATTTATTAGATAGATAACATTTTCTTAAAATGTTGGCAAGAATATACCAGCTAATTGCATTCTTGAATACAAATGGTGTTTGCGAAAGGACTTGCAAACAGAATTTAGTTTGCCTTTTGGAAAACTATTGGTGGATAAATGAGTCACATACCTAGACTGTTTTTTGTGGCACGGAGGTATTGGAAGATATAATCGAATCATAGAATCCCTACAGCGTGGAAGCAAGTCTATACTAACCCTCTGAAGAGCATCCTACCCACCCATATGGGTGGGAAATGTGCTTTTGTTAAGTGTATTCATACCCAATGAGCAAAAGGGCGAATAAAAGGGTAATTTTCTGACTCTAAGGGGGTTTTTAACTGTTTGGAGCCATTCACAATGAGATAGGTAGGCAGCGCACGAAGGACCAAAAAGTTAAAGGAGTGAGTTTTTTGAGTGTGTCTTTAACTTAGCCACAATATTTGAGCTTAAAAATGTGTTGGTGGAAAAGCGCAGCAGGTCAGGCAGCATCAAAGGAACAGGTGAATCGATGTTTCGGGCATAAGCCCTTCTTCAGGAATGAGGAGGGTGTGCCAAGCGGGCTAAGAGGTCGGGAAGAAGAAAAGGTGACGGGAGGGGAAATGAGAAAACTGGAGAAATCTGCATTCATTTCCCCTCCCCCCACCTTATCTCAGTCCCAACCCTCAGACTCAGCACCGCCTTCTTGACCTGCAATCTTCTTCCCGACCTCTCCGTACCCTACCCCCTCTCCGGCCAATCACCCTCACCTTAACCTCCTTCCACCTATCGTATTCCCAGCGCCCTTCCCCCAAGTCCCTCCTCCCTACCTTTTATCTTAGCTCTGATCTTTAAGCTCTGATCTCCAGCATCTGCAGTTCTCAATTTCTCCTAGTTATTCCCATTATTAGAGACCCATTATTGGGTTTCCAGAAAGTGTGGACCTCATTGTGACCCATATCTATATGCTGAAGTCACTGTTTTAAGGGAACAATAACAGAACTGTCAAAAGGCAACTATCTACATAAATATTGAATATAAACTGCCCTTCCCCATTTCTCGAATGGACATCATGCTGCAGGTTGTAGAAGGGTGAAATTAGATGAAATTAACATTATACCATCAAGGCAGGTATATAGGAGGTTCCAAGGGCAAAACCTGAGAGTTGAACATCGAGTCAGCTCTTTGACGTAGTCTTGTCTCTGAGCCACCTTGTCTTCTTACAAGGTGGAAGGTAAGAAGTTCAAAGCCACACAGTAACACTTGAACAGGGAGCCACTTGCAGTACTGTCAGCACATTAAGCAACATATGCTATACTCAGTAAATAAAGGCAATCAATATCCCAGATCTTATAGTGCTTGCTTCCTACTGACACTTGTGGCTAAAGATGATTCGTCATGATCTCTGTTCTTGTTTCACACTCTGTTATCTTCAAACTCTGTGCAAGGACCTTTCTGAATCCTTTCTGTTCTATAGGTTGGTTAGTACATGAAATGTTTAACTGACATCATAGAATTTTACTGTATAGAAATGGTGAGGTAAGCTTTATCCACAGGGTATAAAGGACTGTTCTAGAGAGGAGCTAATGTGTCCTAAGTTTATTATAAATTCTATGTGTGGATATTTCTGTGGTAGTGAAGTGAACTTAGTCTTAGACTGGGCCTGCTATGTAACAAGAGACAATCAGATGTAACAAAACTAGCTACGAAGCAATATTGAATTAAAAACTGTTCATCAAGATTGGGCTTATATTCTGGCAAAGACTTCATCCAGGTATCCTTCTCCACGCAATATCAGTAGCTTAACCCAAATCCAAAAATGTCTGGCTTTGGAGCTACCCAAAGCTTTCCAGCTCTACAATAACAACACCTCCTGTTTATCTCACCTGAGCAGGGACTGCTCCTTTGATCACAGAATCACAGAATTATTATGGAACAGAAGAAAGCTCTCAGCTAATGACAGCTGCAAACGTCAAAACCGTGGCAAAGTGGGTAGGGGCGAGCCAAGGGATCATCTGCTTCCATCTGTCTTATTTCTATTTCTCCTTCCTTCTTTTTACTTTTTCTCTCTCTTTCATCCTTGTTTCTTTGTTTCCTTTTTTGTAAGATGGCAGGTGAAGGAGGGCATCTCCAGTGGCAGCAATAGCAGGATGAGCTAGACAGGGTTCCCACCCCAGGCCCGGGGTCTCCCGGCAAGTGAGGAGCAGGATGAACCTGTCTTCTCCAGGCCGGCTGCATTCTTTATCTCTCCCTCTCTCTGTTTTTCATCTGATTTTTTTTGTTCACCTTCCCAACGTCCAAGGAGGCCAGAGCGGTGTCAGTGAGGACTCCTGCCTTCTTAGGTCAGATGCATGGACTCCTGGAATGGGGCTAGAGTGTTGGCTGCTGTGATAGTGGAATGGAGGACTCCTGGCTGTGCTAGGCCTGGAACAGGGACTGTGGTGGTGTTGGTACCCGGAGTGGGGGGGCTCCTAGCTGCAGTATGCCTAGACCGTGGACTGTGGTGGTGCCAGTACCTGGAGTGGGGGGTTCCTAGTTGTGGTAGGCCCGGAGCGTGCACTGTGGTAATTTTGGTACCCGGAGTGGGGATTTCCGAGTTGTGATAGGCCCGGAGCGTTCAATGTGGTGGACTCCTGGGTGTGGTAGGCCCGGAGCGGGGACCTTGTTGAAGCCCTGGAGCTATGTTTGGGATACTGACCAATGAAGATGAACTCTATTAAAGTACTTTCTTTTATTGTTCTTGTACCTCAAAATATCTCTGGTTTGTGGCAACAGAACACTTTTCACTGTATCTGCCCAGATATATGTGACAACAAATGAATAAAATGAGCATTTTTACATAATGCCATTCTCTTGCCATGTTCTGCTGGCCTCACGTGTTATTTCTATTCAAATAATCACCCAATACCCTCTTGAGTGCATCAGTTGAATGTGCCTCCAGCGTACTTCCAGACATTGCATTGCAAACCTGAAACAATTAATTTTGTTTGAAAACATTTTGTCATCTCACATTTGCAAATCACTTTAAGTCTTTGCCACTTCATCCTTGATCCTTTCACAAGCAGAAACAGGTTTTCCCTATCCACTCCACCGCTCCCTTCGTGATTTTGAAAATCTTTTAATTAATGTGTTCGGGGTTGTTATCTCACCCACACACACAAATACCTCTGGAACAGGTGGGAGTTGAACCTTGGCCTCCCATCCAAGGATAGAGACACTACCACTGCACCAGAAGCGAACCCTCCTCTAACGTAAGGATTTTCCACAAAAAGTGACTTTGTGACAGGATACTGGCCTGTGTGGAGCTATTTCATCAAACACTCCCTGGACAGGGACAACAAGGGGTTAAAAATACAGAGAAAGTGTTCCACCCCTTGTTTAAACTCAAAATAAATGAAAAGACAAGTTGCCCCAATACTGCCTCCCCCCAATCAAACCCTTCCAGGACAGGGGCAACAAGGGGTTAAAAATAGAATAAATCTCCCTTGATTCTTTCAGGGTGTTCTAATATAAGTAATAGTTGAGCAGCTCCCCCATATCGAAATAAGACAAAAATGGAAAATTTAAACAGAAACCTACAGAATTAAACAGAAACTTACTTAATCAAAATGATATCATCTGGGCTGGTGATGTACTCCAGCCCCTGTGGTGCCCACCAGTCTCAAAATGCATTGATCAAGCTGATGAGTATCACGTGTCCCCATTACACCCAACACCCTGTTCACCATTTACCTCCTTTGCTTATCAAGAAGCTATAGTTTCTTCTGAAGAAAGGTCACTGCGAAGATCTAGACCCCTTCAAAGGGGCCTCTTGGTTCAAGGTCGGTCAAAAGAATCACTAGGAGTATGGTCTGTTTAAAGCAAGGTTACCAGTTCAATAAAATAAGGCAGCCTGGCACAGATTTGTCCAGCAACACGGAGGTTCAAAGCTCCATGGAGAAATGGCGCAATTATATTTGAAAATTACACATTATTTATATGTTTTTTAAGAAATAATACAAGAAAGACAATCACATATAATAAGGTGACATGATTTACAGCAAGTTAATCCAATGATAATTCATGCGAAATACTTCTTAATTACAAGAAAAGTCCAATCAACTGCAATATGGTGACATGATTGACAACAGGCTAATCCAATGATAATTCCTTGGAAAAGAAATCTTATTTATATAAATCATCATGCCATGGTAGGAGTTCAAGGTTAGTTCGAATGGTCAATTAATACGTCAGTATTCACTTTACGAAAACTCTTATCTTAGAATTTCAGATTAATTCTGCAAATCAGCAGTACAGATTCACAGGGTTCAATCACTATTCTCAGCCATTTTTATAGTATTCTTTTAAATTGAAAAATCATTTTGTGGTTAAAAAAAAATCTACATATACTTGTTGCCTAAATTCAAAGTTTAGATCCTCATTCCTCCCTTTGGTCATTCTACGACCACACCATAAAGGCATGAATCAAATTAATCCAATTCAATGGCAGCGAAAGACTACAATACTTTTGCTTTGTCTGAAGGGGAACCCAGGGGCAGGCAAAGATGCTTCCGCATCATGATTTAAGTGGAGAAGAAGCATTTTCTGGGTGGAACCAATATTGTCAATAGAAGTTTTTGAGTGGGAGCAGCAGCGGAGGTAAGGCAAACCAGGAAGGCTACAGCTAAGTAGGAGAGGGAGCAGCGGCAGAAGTGACACAGACCAGAGGGGCTGCCGGGAAGGAAAGTAAGTGACCACATATTAGCAAGGTGGCTAAACCAGAGGCACTACAATTGTAGTGTCTCCCACCCGCCCTCCTCCTCTAACCAAGTTAATAAGGTACGGTTCATTTTTAAACTTCCTTTATTGTGAAAACCGTGTTAGGGAATTGGAGCTGGAGCTGGATGAACAGCGGATCATTCGGGAGGCTGAGGGGGTAATTGAGAGGAGTTACCGGCAGTTGGTCACTCCTGAGGCTCAGGATAGGGATAGATGGGTTACAGTCAGGGGGAGGAAAGGGGACAGACAGACAGTGCAGAAATCCCCTGTGGACATTTCCCTCAGCAATAAGTATATCGTTTTGGATACTGCTGGGGAGGATGACCTACCAGAGGAAAACCATAGTGGTCAGTTCTCTGGCACTGAGCCTGATACTGTGGCCCAGAAGGGAAGGGGGCAGAATAGAAAAGTGCTAGTGGTAGGAGACTCGATTGTTAGGAGAATTGACAGGAGATTTTGTGGTCAGGATCGGGATTCTCGGAAGGTATGTTGCCTCCCTGGTGCCAGGGTCCGGGGACGTCTTCAATCGGGTGTATAAGATTCCGAAAGGGGAGGACAAACAGCCAGAAATCCTGTTACATATTGGCACCAATGATATAGCCAGGAAAAGGATCGAGGATATAAAAAGTGATTTTAGGGAGTTAGGGTGGAAGTTGCAGAGCAGGACGAACAGAGTAGTGTTCTCTAGTTTACTACCGGTGCCACGAGATAGCGAGGCGAGGTACAGGGAGCGGGTGCAGCTTAACAAGTGGCTGCGCAGCTGGTGTAGGAGGGAGGGCTTCAGATGTGTAGGTAATTGGGATGCCTTCTGGGGAAGGTGGGACCTGTACATGAAGGACGGGTTGCATCTGAACTGGAAGGGGACCAATGTCCTGGGTGGAAGTTGTGCTCGAGTGGTTCAGGAGGGTTTAAACTAGTATGGCAGGGGGGTGGGAACCTGAGCTATACACCGGTGGTGAGAGTTGATGGAGATGAGGCAATAGCAAGAGGTAGCGCAGCCAGTGGGAAGGAATTTCCTAGGAAAGAACCAAGGGATCAGTTAAACTTTGTTTGCTTTAATGCAAGGAGTATCAGGAATAAAAGTGATGAACTTAGAGCATGGATCAGTACCTGGTGCTATGATGTTGTGGCCATAACAGACACGTGGGTTTCTCAGGGGCAGGAATGGTTGCTGGATGTTCCAGGGTTTAGAACATTTAGAAAGAATAGGGAGGGGGGAAAAAGAGGAGGGTATGTAGCACTGCTAATCAGAGAGGGTATCACAGCTACAGAAGTTACCATTGTCCAGGAGGGTCTGCTTACTGAGTCAGTATGAGTGGAAATTAGGAACAGTAAGGGAGCAGTCACCTCATTAGGGGTTTACTACAGGCCCCCCAATAGCAGCAGGGAGATTGAAGAAAGCATAGGTCGGCAGATTTTGGAAAAGTGTGAATGTAGTAGAGTTGTTGTAATGGGTGACTTTAACTTTCCCAGGATTGATTGGAACCTCCTTCGAGCAGATGGTTTGGAACGAACTGTTTTTGTAAGGTGTGTTCAGGAGGGTTTCCTAACTCAGTACGTTGACAGGACGTCGAGGGGAGAGGCCATTTTGGATTTGGTGCTCGGTAATGAGCCGGGACAGGTGTCAGATCTTGCGGTGGGAGAGCATTTTGGTGATAGTGACCACAACTGCCTCACATTCTACATAGCTATGGAGAAGGAGAGAAGCAGGCACAATGGGAGGATATTTAATTGGGGAAAAGGAAACTATGATACTATCAGACGTGAGTTGGGAA
>NC_057723.1:74627780-74634759 GCF_004010195.1 Chiloscyllium plagiosum
AGGGGACCTAATTGAGGTGTACAAGATAATGAGAGGCATAGATAGAGTTGATAGCCAGAGACTTTTTCCCAGGGCAGAAATTGTTAACACAAGGGGTCATAGTTTCAAGCTGTTTGGTGGAAAGTATAGAAGGGATGTCAGAGGCGGGTTCTTTACACAGAGAGTTGTGAGAGCATGGAATGCGTTGCCAGCAGCAGTTGTGGAAGCAAGGTCATTGGGGATATTTAAGAGACTGCTGGACATGCATATGGTCACAGAAATGTGAGGGTTCGTACATTAGGTTTACCTTACATAAGGATCAATAGTCGGTACAACATCGTGGGCTGAAGGGCCTGTTCTGCGCTGTACTGTTCTATGTTCTATGTTCTAAGTTAATATTTTAGCAACAATACACTTAACTATGCATATGGTCACAGAAATGTGAGGGTTCGTACATTAGGTTTACCTTACATAAGGATCAATAGTCGGTACAACATCGTGGGCTGAAGGGCCTGTTCTGCGCTGTACTGTTCTATGTTCTATGTTCTAAGTTAATATTTTAGCAACAATACACTTAACTATAGAAATACCAACAAATGGACTGGAAATCTTGACTCTGCTCTCTCTCCACAGGTGCTGCCAGACTTGCTGAGTTTCCCCGCAGTTTCTGTTTCTGTTTTCCAACATTCAGCTGTTCTTTGTTAAATTTATCTAATTCAGCCTTAAAAATATTCAAAGACTTTGGAATTCCCTTCCTCTAAACACAGTGAAAGTGGAGTTCTTGAATATTTTTAATATTCAATCGATAGATTTTTGATAACTCTTTCACTGCCTTTAGAATAAGAGAATTCCAAAGTCACATGACCCTCTGTGGGAAATATAATGACCTTATTTGTTTAAATGGTTCAGCCCTTATTTTGAAACAGTGACCACTATTTCTACGTTCTTTCACATGAGGAAGCATCCTTCTCAAAAGTACCCAGTCAAGACCCATCAGAATCTTTTGTGTGTCAATCATGTCACTATATACTCAAAATTTAAGCTGGTACATAGTCATCCAGCATGGAAACAGACTCTTTGGCCCAACCAGTCCATGTCAACCATAATCTGAAACTAAACTAGTCCCACCTGCCTGCTCCTGACCCATATCCCTCCATTCCTTTCCTATTCATATACTTATCCAAATGTCTTTTCAATGTTGTAACTGTGCCCACATCTACCACTTCCTCATTTCACACATGAACCACCCTCAGTGTAATAAATTTGCCCCTCATTTCTTTTTTAAATCTCTCTCATTTCACCTTAAAAATATGCCCCCTAGTCTTGAAATCCCTCATCCTAGGGAAAATACACCTACCATTAACCCCATCTATCTTCCTCGCGATTTTATAAACTTCTATAACGTCACCTCTCAACCTCCTACGCACCTCTGGAAAAAGTCCCAGACTTTCCTTATAACTCAAACCTTCCACACCCGGCAACATCCAGGTAAATCTCTTCTGAACCTCTCTAGTTGGTCTGTCCATGTTTCCTCACAAGACAACCTTTTTATTCCAGGGATTGGTCTAGTAAGCCTTCTCTGAACTCTTCCCAATGCATTGACATCCTTCTTTGAACGAGACTAAAACTGCACACACTATTCCAAATGGGGTCTCACCAGAGCCTTGTGTAACTGAAGCATAACATCACTAATTTTTCACGCAATTCCTCTTGCAATAAATAATAATATATGACCTTTCCCCATCACTTGCTGTTCTTTCTGCTCGTCTTTTGTGATTAGTGCATTAGGAGACTTAGATCTTTTTTCATCTCAGAGCTCTGCAAACTCTCACTATTTAATATTTCATCTCAGAGCTCTGCAAACGCTCACTATTTAAATAATATGATTTTTTTATGCTCTTTCTGCCAAAAGGAGACTTTCACTTTTTCCAATATTACACTCTATGACCTAGATCTTTGCTCATTAATGTAACCTATCTCAATCCCCTCTGATCATAGAATCATTAACTATGTTTCCCATAGAATCCCTACAGTGTGGAAACTGGCCATTTGGCCCAACAAGTACACACTGACCCTCTGAAGAGTAACCCACTCCCCTACTGTTCTCGATTTTCCCCTTACTAATGCACCTACCCTACACATCCTTGAACACTATGGGCAATTTAGCAAAGCTGACTCACCTAACCTGCAGATCTTTGGACTATGGGAGAAAACTGGAGCACCCATAGGAAACCCACGCAGACACAGGGAGAATGTGCAAACTCCACACAGACAGTCACCCAGAATTGGAATTTGAACCCAAGTCCCTGGCGTTGTGAGGCAGCAGTGCTAACCACTGAGTCACCATGCTACCCAGCTTTCAGTCATTGTTTCATTTATATTCTCCCTATGTCATCTTCAACAAACTCCAAACTTAGCATGATCTTCAACTTTTCATAAACCATTTTAGACTTTGTCAATCAGACCCTTGGAGAAATTGTGGACTGCAATGCTGGAGATCAGAGCTGAAAAATGTGTTGCTGGAAAAGCGCAGCAGGTCAGGCAGCATCGAGAGGGGGTGGGGGCAGAGAGGTCGGGAAGAAGATTGCAGGTCAATCAGACCCTTTCCTACATATTTAATCTTCTTTAAGCTCCCAATCCATTCCAATGAGATTTTGCTTTGTGTCAAAAAGAAATCTTTGCAAGATTGCAGCGGGATAAGCTCGTCCACTCTATCTGCTTTTCTCCTTCCCTTTTCTTTTGGCTTCTTTACTAGTTTTCTTTTAGCTGTTGTTTTTTTTTTCAGTATTTTTTCATCATCTTACCTTCTGGAGAGTGGCAGCAATGGTATTGGGCTTGTTGAATTTGGCAACTAGTTAGACATTCCTGATGAAGGACTTATGCCCGAAACGTCGACTCGCCTGCTCCTCAGATGCTGCCTGACCTGTTGTGTGTTTCCAGCGCCACACCTTATCGACTCTGACCCTCCAGCATCTGCAGTTCCTGCTTTCTTCTAGTTGGCGAGATGTCTAGTGTGAGGCAGCGGATGACCCAGGACAGTCGCTGAACTGTCGGTGAGTTCACAACACCCAGCATGTAGACTGAAGGCCAGGCCGAGGATTGGTGTGGATGGTGAATGGATGGGCCTGAGATCCCAGGAGCGAGTCCAAAGCAGCGATGGAGGACACCCGCCCCCGCCCCCCCCTCAACATCTGCAGCAATGACAAGAGGAGGTGAGTTCAAGCCAGCCTCGGAAAAGCGCGCCAAAGGGGAGGTGATTGATCCCTTAATAGGAAGTGTGGTCCCTTTATGGCTAAGCATTTGGACTGCAACGAACATAGAACATAGACCATTACAGCACAGTAGAGGTCATTTGGCCCTCGATGTTGCACAACCTGTTGAACCCAAATGAAGCCCATCTCAGAGAGTCATAGAGCCTTTGGTCCAACTCGTCCATGCCCACCAGATATCCCAATCCAATCTAGTCCCATTTGCCAGCACCCAGCCCATATCCCTCCAAAACCTTCCTATTCATATACCCATCCAGATGCCTTTTAAATGTTGTAATTGTACCAGCCTCCACCATTTCCTCTGGCAGCTCATTCCATACACGCACTACCGTCTTGTGAAAAAGTTGTCCCTTAGGTCTCTTTATATCTTTCCTCTCTCACCCTAAACCTATGCCCTCTTGTTGTGGACTCCCCCACTGCATGGAAGAGACTTTGTCTATTTATCCTATCCATGCCCCCTCATGATTTTATAAATCTCTATAAGGTCACCCCTCAGCCTCTGATGCTCCAGGGAAAACAGCCCCAGCCTGTTCAACCTCTCTCTATAGATCAAAAGTTCCAATCCTGGCAACATTCTTGTAAATCTTTTCTGAACCCTTTCAAGATTTGTAACATCCTTCTGATAGGAAGGAGACCAGAATTGCATGCAATATTCCAAAAATGGCCTCACCAATGTCCTGTACAGCTGCAACATGACCTCCCAACCACTCCTCAGCCAACTGGCCCATCTGATCAAGATCCCATTGTAATCTGAGGTAACCTTCTTCCATGTCCACTACAGCTCCACTATTCCATTATTATCCAATGTTTGGACTCTGCATTTTATATCTTTACTTTTTGACTCAATACTAAGAAGGACTATAATGTTTAACTTTGTTCCTTATTTCTTTCTACCTTGTTCTTGAGTTTTTGTACCTAGCTACTTGTACCTAAGATGGCACTGTGTGTGGCAACATTGAAAACTTTTCAATGTACTCCTGTTCTTTTGCTCTTGAGTACATGTGACAATAAAGTCTCAAGCTAAAATCTGAATCTAAAAAGAGGCATTTTTGTTTGTTTATGAATTCCCAGCTTAGAGCAGACGTGGCCAGTTCCTGGAACCTATTTCTGGAACTTACAGAACATATATCACAGCCAAATTGCTAACGACACTTCAGAATGAGCAGTGTTGCGCATAATTCAGAAATACTGAGTTACACATGATTTGATTTCTGACACTGTAGTTGGATGCCAGATAATTGAATTAAGTAGACTGATAGGTAAAGGTCAGAAAGGATAGAACACAGCAAAAGGAAGTCATCAATTTTCATCTGAATTAAAATTTGGGGGACATGTAAAATTAGCTATTTATTTGCAATCTATCACACTATCCTAATGAAGGAAGCTGTCCTGACATTCAGGAGTTTCTGATCATTCAAATTGATTTGAATTAACTTTCTCAATTTTAATAAATCAGTGAAAATTTATAAATCAGTCATTTGTGAGCTGTTCTGCATCTAGTGATGTTAATAGATTTTTATCGCCCCTTTGGTTTGAGCATTTCTTTGCAGGAGTTTGAATTGCATATTAGAGGGAATCTGTTTCCCAGTCACCCATCAGCTAGCAGTACAGTGATATAGGCTAGGTTTACAAGGATGTTGCCAGAGTTGGAGGGTTTGAGCTATAGGGAGAGGCTGAATAGGTGGGGGCTGCTTTTCCTGGAGCATCAGAGGCTGAAGAGTGACCTTATAGAGGTTTATAAAATCATGAAGGACATGGATAAGATGAATAACCAAGGTGTTTTTTTTTCCCAGGGCAGGGGAGTCCAAAACTAAGGGGCATAGATTTAAGGTGAGAAGGGAAAGATATAAGAGGGACCTAAGGAGCAACTTTTTCACACAGAGGTTGGTGGGTGTATGGAATGAACTGACAGAGGAGGCGGTGGAGGCTGGTACAATGACAACATTTAAAAGGCATCTGAATGGGTGCATGAATAGGAAGGGTCTAGTGGGATATATGCCAAACTGGTCAGCATGGACAAGTTGAACCGAAGGGTCTGTTTCTGCGCCGTATGACTCTAACTCTTCAGAGGCAGTGTTGTAGCATTTATCATACATAGCAGTTTCAAGGATCAACTCTATGTTCAAGCAGGGACAATGTCTGCTTTGATACTAAAGAGTTATGTCATTGAAATATATTAGGGTCAAATTTGCGGATATTTTGCATATTCCTGCTGTAATTTCAGGAAACATCCACTGGAATGGCCACACAATTGGGATCTTGAACTAAAATAAAGTCCATAAATATGAAGCCAGAAGTCCAACAGAGCCATCCATGTTCCCTCCCATTTTCAGATGAAGATCAAAACTGGAAGGAACCAGAGGAGCCCGGTTAGGAATGTGAACGTCCGTCAGAACTTTCAACAACTGGGGCACCTAATTGGCTGCTGGTGAGCACTTTAATGGCATTAGGACCCCGAATGAGGAAATCTCCATTGCCAAGAGCTGTGGGCCAATCAGAGACTCGAAATTCTAGTACTCAATTCACCGACAGCACCTTCCCAACCCACGACAATGTCCATCCAGAAGGATGAGGAATGAGGAAATCCCCATATCCCCATATCCCCATATCCAAGAGCTATGGGCCAATCAGAGGCTGGAAATTGTAGCACTCAATTCATCGAAGATCCCCAGACAGCACCTTTCAAACCCACGACCATGTCCATCCAGAAGGACGAGGGCAGCAGATACATGAGAATGCCACCATCTTCCAAGCCACTCACCATCCTGATTTGGAAATATATCGTCATTCCTTCACTGGGTCAAAACCTGGAATTCCCTCCCTAAGTTCACACTTCTGTTCCGTGTACGTCATGCTATACACCAACTGCAACTAAATATCCTGATGCCTAGACCTCTTCCATTTTGTCAGATCATCTAAATATTACAGAATTGAGCTAAGGGATTATCATCAGATCATCTACATATTACAGATTGCACTCCCTCACTGTGTCTCTGCTATAGGTATAGGTAATCAGTGTTAGCTCCAAATCATTTCAGCTACTGCAGGACCAGGTCCTGAAGTTTTTTTCCTGAAGCCCTCCCAATCAGATTCTGAATATAAAAGAACTCTTTCAGCCTGTCAAAAATAAATGGCATTTAGAAATATTCACTGTGCTCACAGTGCTGTAACATACTTAATGCTACAGATAGTATTTGAGAGTTTCTTCAAGAAATGTTTATATCATGAACTGAAAACAAAAGAATGCTGGAGATCACAGCGGGTCAGGTAGCATCTAGAGTCTAAAAGAGTTGTAGAATCATCTAAACTTGAAACGTTAGCTTGCTCTCTCCCTATGGAAAAGACAGAAGTGAGGACAGCAGATGCTGGAAACCAGAGTTTAAATTAGAATGGTGCTGGAAAAGCACAGCAGGTCAGGCAGCAGAATGGTGCTGGAAAAGCACAGCAGGTCAGGCAGCATCCGAGGAGCAGACAAATCGACAAAAGCCCTTCATCAGGAATGGAGGCAGGTAGTCTCCAGGGTGGAGAGGTAAGTGGGGCTGGGAGGATGGGGTTGGGGCTGGGGAGAAGGTAGCAAAGAGTAGCGGATAGGTGGGAAGGGAGATTGGTAGGTAGGACAGATCATGAGGGCAATGTGGACTTCACGATTTTCTTCATTGCCCCTCCTCCCACCTTACCCCAGTTCCAACCTTCCAGCTCAGCACCATCCTCATGACCTGTCCTACCTGCCA
>NC_057723.1:74635209-74721762 GCF_004010195.1 Chiloscyllium plagiosum
CATTCACCTATTGTACTCTTTGCTACCTTCTCCCCAGCTCCCCCACCCCAACCCCACTTATCTCTCCACCCTGGAAGCTCCCTGCCTCCATTCCTGACAAGGGCTTTTGCCTGAAACATCGATTTTCCTCCTCCTCCTCGGCTGCTGTCTGACCTGCTGTGCTTTTCCAGCACCACTCTGATCTGAACTCTCTCCCCATGGATGCTGCCTGACCTGCTGTGATCTCCATTACTTTTTGCTTTCAGTTCAAATTCCAGCATCTGCAGTAATTTGCTCCTACATTATATTCATAATATCATCACTGTATGTGACCTGATGGCATAAAGTCCTCCATTTTTACTTGGATCACTTGAAGTATCACACTTCACTAGAACCATGCCTATCTGTTGTAGCTAATAGCCTAATACTTGCCAAGGCACTTAGATCCGTCAGGAGTCCAATGTATCTACGTAATATTCTGTTGGATACCATAATGCCATAATATCTATGCTCAGTTTCTTATGTGAAGGATGGCTCAAAGTCACATAAACACTGCTTAGGATTGTACAATTGAATGTTTTTAAGGCAGAACTATGTATAACAGAAACCACATTAGGAATGGCTATCTTTACTGTTTAATATCTATTCAAAAATGCATTATGAGCCCAGCCCATGCACTAATGGACAAATCAGATCCCAGAATGAAATCTAACATGATATTTCATTTCGTTTTCAATTTTAATATATAGTGGTCTCTCACACTTTCCTTGATGCTGGTTCTGTGCTATTTTGCTGTCTTGTTGGTCACCTGTAAGAGCACCAGGCTGCTGATTTGGAACCAACAATAAAACAGAAGTTTATTAGACAACTTAACTACAAAGTAAAATAAACCAAGCCACCTCCAAATAACATAGTGTGAAAGATTTCATAACGAATACACACCTAATAGGATCCCACCTACTCCCTAACACTATCATTTAAAGTCCAGAGAAACTCCTTCCCTATCATATCTGTGTGTTTAACATGACTGCTTCTTGCCAGTTCTGTTTCCATAAATTGGGAGACCTTTCCCCCGACTACCCTCACAACTGAACCCATAGACTTACTCAACTTTAAATAACCAATGTAGGTTTCTAACCAACCACTCCTGGTCTGAAAGTTTCATAAACTAAACTCCTTCACTGAGGTCACTTAATCTCTTAATAGCGCTGAACAATTTCCCTTTTTTCTGGAAGAGGCTATACTTACATCGTACTTCAGTCAGGTCTTTTTCAAACTGCTCACCAATCTTTCCATTTCCTAGGATTTCAAAGCTAAAATTAATCCTAGATTATTCTACATTCAAAAGCAAGCTAATTCTTTCAAATCAACAGGATTTTCATTCCAATCATTTTTCCTTGTCCACCGTTATTAATTTCACTGTTGCTCCCAGCATTTGACCAGGTATTTGCTAAAACTCATTTTCTTAGAATCCCTACAGTATGAAAGCAGGCCATTCAGCCCAGGCTGACCCTCCAAAGGGCATCCCATTCAGACCTATCCTATAATCCTACATTTCCAATGGCTAACTCACCTAGCCTGGACATCGTGCCGATGGGTGCACGGTGGTTAGCTCTGCTGCCTCACAGCACCAGAGACGCGGGTTCAATTCCCGCCTCAGGTGACTGTCTGTGTGGAGTTTGCACATTCTCCCTGTGTCTGCGTGGGTTTCCTCCGGGTGCTCCGGTTTCCTTCCACAGTCCAAAAATGTGCAGGTTAGGTGAATTGGCCATGCTGAATTGCCTGTGGAGTTGGGTGAAGGGGTAAATGTAGGGGAATGGGTCTGGGGGAGAATGTACAAACTCTACACAGACGGTCACCTAAGGGTGGAACTGAACCCGGGTCCCTGGTGTTATGAGACAGACGTGCTAACCACTGAGCCACATCACATTCTTCAGTGACTGCCTCTGGCTGTTATGATCCAGGCCGGACCCCTCAAAGGGGGTCAATTTCAAGAAATTAGCCCAGACCCTAACTTTGCTAGTTGTTTTAAGCTGGTGTAATGCTAATATTCCAGGAGGGATGCAGTTGGTCAAACCACTCAGTTTTAAACAAAACAGAATTTATTTACAAGATTACCGAATGAAACACAAACAAAAGAGAACAGAAAACAGAATAACTTAACATACCCGAAAACTCAACAGATCATCCCAATTTAATGATGCCGTTCCAAATAATTGCAACAATCCCGGTGAACACTCTTTGGCGCAAAAGGTAAAATCCAACAGAGGGTCTTACAGGAGAGATGTCAGAGAGAGGGAGGATCAGCATGGACCTGCTTCTTTGGGTCCAGCAGCTTCACAACTGTCTGACTGCCTTCAGTGAACAGCCAGATCAGACCAAACCAAACCAGAGAAAAGCTGACCTGGGAGATCTGGCCACTCCCCTTTCATTGATGATGTTACCTAGTATGGTGATGAAACACCTGAAAACAAACCTTTAAGCTCAGCGCGCTAACTTACATACTTGAAAGCCTTCAGCCTGAGGCTGTATCTGTTAGCTATAATCAAACTGGCCCTAAAACCCATCCAAGCCCAGACTTTTCAGAATCTGTGTCTCTTACAACTCCCTGAAAAAAACCCAAAGACAACATAACCTTGTTAAAGGAACTGGCTCAGATGCACCCACATGGATTCCAACTTACGTTTCATCCTATGTGCTTTGAATCCACCCAGTATTATAGGTATCTCCAGGATATTCAATGTAATACTTGTCAAAGTTTCATTTCTTGTTTTGTAAATCTTCACAACATAGATCCCTCAAAGTTGCCACCCAAGTTGATAGGATTGTTAAGAAGGCGAATGGTGTGTTGGCTTTCATTCACAGAGGAATTTAGTTGAAGAGCCATGAGGTTGTGCTGCAGCTCTACAAAACCCTGGTTAAAGCACCGTTGGAATACTGTATTCAGTTCTGGTAACCTCATTATAAGAAAGATGTGGAAGCTTCTGAGAGGATATAGAGGAGATTTACCAGGATGCTGCCTAGACTGTGGGCTTGTCTTGTGAAGAAAGGTTGAGGGAGCTAGGGCTTTTCTCATTGGAGAGAAAAAGGATGAGAGGTGACTTGATAGAGGTGCACAAGATGGTGAGAGACACAGATAGAGTGGATAGCCAGAGACTTTTTTTCCCAGGATGGAAATGGCTATCACGAGGGGGCATAATGTTAAGGTGATTGGAGGAAGGTTTAGGGCAGGTGTCAGAGAGTGGTGAGAACATGGATTGCAGTGGTAGTACAGTCAGATACATTAGGGACCTTTAAGCGACTCTTGGATAGGAACATGGATGGTAGTAAAATGAAGGTTAGTTTGATCTTAGAGTTGAATAAAAGATCAGCACAACATCAAGAACTGAAGGGCCTGTACTCTGCTGTATTGATCTATGTTTTATAAATAAACTTTGATTTGATTTGTTATCGTGACATATACCTAGGGAGAGTGAAGAATTTTGTTTTGCGTGCAGTACAGGCAGATCATACCATACAAAGTTCATTTGGGTAATAGAACAGAGAGAGGAATACAATGTTACAGCTGCAAAGAAGGCACACCAAAGCCAGATCAACATTAAATTTTAAATTTGAGAGAGGTTTATTCAGAAGCCTGACACATGCTAGTTTTGAAATTATGGTTCTGGAAAGATTCACCTAATTAATTTTTACGTCGCTTCATGAAAACAGACCAAAAGCAACGTTCCATCAATTTAAAACCCAAGCATGAATAAATTAAACTACTTTCATCACAGCACACTGTTCTATTTTACAGATCGAGTGAGAGATGATCCTGATAAAAGAGCTCCAAAAATCTTAAAGGCCAACTATAAATTGAGGCCACACAGAACTAATGTATTTGATGTTTGCTTGGATGATGAGAAAGATTCAACAAAGATCTGGATTTTTCTTAAAGACCAGCTTGAGATTAGATAAAACTTCAGCATTAACAGATTCTGATTCATGTCTGTAATCGCAAGGATCTATCGACCTTCATCGGAAGAAGACGCAACAAATAACACGTGTCTGACTGTTCCAAAGAGAATCTCATATAGTCATAGAGTCCCTCAGTTTGGAAACAGGCCCTTTGGTCCTACAAGTCCACACTGACCCTTCAAAGAGTAACTCACCCAGACTCATGCCCCTACCCTCCTACCCTATATTTACCCCTCACTAATGCACCTAACCTACACATTTCCTGGACATTATGGGCAATTTAATATGGTCAATCCATCCTAACCTATATATCTTTGGACTGTGGGAGGAAACCAGAGCACCCGGATGAAACAAACGCAGACATGGGGAGAATGTGCAAACTCCACACAGTCACCAGAGATTCCTGTTGCTGTGAGGCAGCAGTGCTTAACCACTGAGCCACTGTGAGCCATCTGTCAGAGAATTTCATAGATTTGCATCTACACCAGTTTAAATCTTTAAGAGGGATATTTTAGGAACAAAAAAGGAAGGGGTATATCTTGCATTACCTGAGAATGAAGGCAAGTAAGAAACCATAATGGAAGACAATAATAATTACATACCTTAAGAGCAGCTAACATAATTGCTACTGTCAACAAAGCACGCCAAACCAACTGATACTGTAATCAATGCGATTTGCCTCATTTCCCCAAAGCAATCCAGCATTTCCTGATTTCTACTGTTCATGTGACAACAATTGACACTGGGTATGCATGTGTAGGAAGTCCAGTTCCAAAACCAAGCCACAATCCAGAACAAACAACTAGTGACTCACAAAAGGGCTCTATACCACAACTATGGCATCAAGGAAAGTGTTAAGCAGGTGCATATACGCAAACACATCAATGAGTCAAGCAATTATAAGGCAACTTTGAGAAGGTGACCAGGCTGTCTGTAATGTTAACCTCACACAGCATGTCAATGGTACAAGGTGAGCAGAAGCTTTTACAACCATTGATTTCACAAGTCCTCAAAGCAGAATGACACATGCCAAAATCTGAAACTGGCACAGGAACTACAGTTATAGAGTCATAGAGATGAACAGCACAGAAACAGACTCTTTGGTCCAATGCGTTCATGCTGACCAGATATCCTAAATTATTCTAGTCCCATTTGCCAACATTTGGCTCATATCCCTCTAAACCTTCCTATTCACATACCCATCCAGATGACTTTTAAATGTTGTAATTGTACCAGCATCCACCATTTCCTCTTTCAGCTCATCCCATACACGAACCATGAAATCGTTGCCCCTTAGGTTCCTTTAGATCTTTCCCCTCTCACCTTAAACCCATGCCATCTAGGTTTGGACTCCCCTGTCCTGGGGGAAAAAACCTTGGCTATTTACGATTCGGAGATGCCGGTGTTGGACTGGGGTGTACTTCATCAGGTGACAGTCGCTCCGAAAGCTAGTGCTTCCAATTAAACCTATTGGACTATAACCTGGTGTCGTGTGATTTTTAACTTTGACTATTTACAGCATCCATGCCCCTCATGATTTCATAAACTTCTATAAGGTCACCCCTCAACCTCCAATGCTCCAGGGAAATTAACCCTCACCTATTCAACCTCACTCTGAAGTTCAAACCCTCCAACCCTGGCAACATCCTTGTAAATCTTTTCTGCATCATTTCAAGTTTAACAACATATTCCCTATAGCAGGGAGACCAGAATTGAACACAGTATTCCAAGACTGGGCTAACCAACATCCTGTACAGCCACAACATGACATCCCAACCCCATACTCAATGCGCTGACCAATAAAGGTGTGGATCAAATGCCATCTTCACTATCCGGTCTTCCTGTGACTCCACTTTTAAAGGACTATGAACCTGCATCCCAAGGTCTCTTGTTCAACACTGCCCAAGACCTTGCCATTAAGTGTATAAGTCCTTCCCTGGCTTGCCTTACCAAATTACAACACCTCACATTTATCCCAATTCAACTCCATCTGCCATTGCTCAGCTCATTGGCCCATCTGACCAAGGTCTCATTGCATTCTTCACTGAACAGAGCACAACCAATTTTGGTATCATCTGCAAACTTACTAAACATTCCTCTTGTATTCACGTCTGAATCATTTAGATAAATGACAAAAAGCAGTGGACCCAACATGACTGGTCACAGGCCTCCAGTCTGAAAGACAACCCTCAACCACTACCTTCAAGCCAATTTTGCAACCAGTTAGCTAGTTCTGTCTGGATTCCATGTGATTAACCTCGCTAAGCAGTCTACCATTAAGCAACCTTACTGAAGTCGACATAGATAACATCCACTGCTCTGCCTTCGTCAATCTTCTTTATCACTTCTTCAAAAAACTCAATCAAGTTAGTGAGCCATGTTTTCCCATGCACAAAGCCATGTTGACTATCCCTAATCAGTGTTTGCCTTTCCAAAGGCAAAGTCTTGTCAACATACTACTGTTGCACATCCTGAAAAATATGTTCATCAGCAAGTCATACTCCAATGAGAGACCCACCCCCCCAATAACACATAATGGATCAGCAAGTACATGCTTTGGCAGCATGACAGTGCAATGCCAATACATGAATGCATCTTGGCTATTTCTATCTTGTAGGTACCAGGTGTCCCTTCATGGCAGAACTAGCAGTATGCACAGATCTCAGTGCAGTCACAATTCAAGAGATTCAAATGACACAAACCATGCTGGAACAGACCATGCATGATGCAATCAAATCAGTCAACAATCTGAAACGTCTGAGCGCAAATTGATTTGAAGATCATCAGTAATGTTAGTCTTACGTTCCATGATAATGTGATCCTCCAAGGGAGTGAAGTGTGCATATTCAGAACAAGGTTCAAGTGGAACTGAGTGAAATAGTGCAGAATGGTAGTATTTGCACCACACACATTGGTGTAGCTCCATCATATATCTGAAAGAAAGTTTGCGTTTTAGGAGTTTGCCTAATTCCAAGGCATCTCAACCTTTCAATTAAAAGGTTTCCATACAAAATAACAATGCTGGAAGAATTACATGTTTATTTTTCCAGAGCAAAATTGTTTTCTAAGGCAGATGCAAAGCACGAATACTAATTGGTTCATTTAGCAGAAGAATCTGAAGTGATCACGGCATTAAGAATCCCATTTGGATGGTGATGTTTCTGACAGTTAACACATGGGCTGCCAATTAGAGAAGGCATATTTCAGAGGCACATTGACAGCTTACTGACCATTTACCTAGTTGTATTTTCACAATACAGTGCATGACCACTGCCTTTCACCCACTCATGACATCAGCTCTATAATAAGAATTACTATTGAACAGCACTGAGTGCCAGGTCAATATTAGCCAGATAAACTTCTGTACTCCATTTGCTCCTCCACAGAGACCGCCCCGATCCAAGAAAGGTCGAAGATGATGAACAAATGTTGCTGCCACAAAGAGGAGCCGTAATGTTGCCTTGGGCTGGTCAAACTCCTCTCACCATATTCCAAATTTTGCAGACAGCATTTCAGAGACTTGCTGAAGAAGGAGTCCTTTGCGTGTGACAAGACAAGGGACCAATGCAGCCTCAAATTTCTCAAATAAATTCTGTCAACAGAATCTGGCTTATTGCAATACTATGCATCTAGGAGAATCGTGAAGTGGATCATTGCAAAACAGGCTTTTGCAGGATGAAAACCTGGCTAAGTCCAACAGAGAGCAACATCAGACAATAAGACATCGGAGCAGAAATTAGGCCATTCAGCCCCTCAAGTCTGCTCTGCCATTCATTCATGGTTGATAACTTTCGCATCCCCATTCTCCCTCTATCTCCCCATAACCCTTGATCCCCTTGATATTCAACAACCTATCTATTTCTGTCTTAAATATACTCAATGACCTGACCTCCACAGCCTTCTGTGGCAGTGAATTGCACAGATTCATCACTCTCTGGCTGTCCTACCCCAGATCAGCAGACCGAGATGAGTTGTCAAAATTCCAAAACACTGCAAAGAAAGTTGAAACGTTAAACTTGTAAGTTCTGTTTTATCTATCATTATCAAATTGACAACACATGCCTATGTACAGTGATATATAACCATTTAGGTATTTTTTAGTTTGGAAAAGGAGGATGTTGTGTTTTGTCTTTTAATTAGTTTGTCATTGTAGCTTTAAGAAACATGCTTAGGTCATCATGATTACATCATAGCGCATGATTTGAGCGTATAAAGTTCTTCTACTCCATCTTATCCCATGATAACTTGAAATATGATATATTATTGAAAGCATGCTCTTCTGTTGTATGTAAATATCAGCTTACTTCGGAATCTGAGGAATGTAACATTTGCATTCAAATAGTTAGCTGTCATAAATGTCTGTTGGATTCTTGACATCCATGTCCAGTATCTCAAGTTGCTATGGGAGAAAGCATTAGATTGCTATATTATCCTGCTGGAGGCAAATTCATATCAGTAGCTATTTTAATGGATTCTCTCAAAGCAAAACGATGGTGTGTGCAATATGTAATATTACAGATCTCCAGAAACCTATCTCTATCCTCAGTGCTGTTATAAGGAAAACAAAGATTGAAAAAAGCACAACTTAGAAAGCACAATAATGAAGGGTTCTTTTTCAGTAAGAGAAATGTGCATTTCGCAATCTGATTTGATGTCCCACTTAGATGTAACAGTTTTGTTGTTTGAATGTAAGAACAATCATAAGTACTTGCACACATTAATGCTATTTTGTAGAAATAAGCAATCTGTGCCATGCATTTTATGTGCTTTTGGCAGCAATGCAGTTCACTCTGAGGTGCTGATGTAAATATTTTGATCCACTGCTACAGGACGTGAGTTACAACTCAGAATAAGCTCATTCACTCAGTAGGACACTGAAATTAATCATACTTACTTCTCTCACAAAAAAGTGGCCTTTGCCAAAATTCTGACTTATAGGCAGGAAAATGTTGATGAAAGCAAAGATATGCTTTAATTACCATTGATTGTGCAAATTATTAGAGCAATTTATAAAACGAAAAAATTATTTGGGGGATTAAAGACAAATTGTGCGTCCCAGCCAAAGGGAAAAAAAAGTACAATTGCATATAATATTAACAGGATTTCTAAAGTTCAGTGCATTGCAGAGGAGAGTAGGAAATAAGTAATTTTTATTAGATTAGATTAGATTCCCAATTGATTTGAAATATGTTCATTTTTGCTTAAAGGAGCACAAAATTAACATAACTGGTCGATGGAGAGAAGACTTTTTGAATTTTATGCCACCTCATAATGATTTGTTGTACTTGGAGTAGTTTTGTTCATTGTACGGTTTCACACTGTAGGGATTCTATGATTCCATGATTTTAGAATTTTAGAGAATTTTAGAATACAGAAATAACAATGCTTGCACTTATATAAACCCTTTAATGGAGCCAAACATCACGAGTCTCTGGAAAGACTTGGTGGCATGTTAATTCAGTGGTTAGTACTGCTGTCTTACAACACTAGGGACCTGAGTTCAATTCCAACCTTGGGTGACTGCCTGTGTGGAGTTTTCATGTTTTTCCGTGTCTGCGTGGGTTTCCTCCCAGTGCTCTAGTTTCCTCCCACATTCCAAGCCAGGTGGGTTTGCTATGGGAAATGAGGGTTACAGGGATGGGATGGGGTGCTCTTTGGAGGGTTGGTGTTGGCTTATTGGGCTGAATGGCCTGCATTCACACTGTAGGGATTCTAAATCTGCAGAGCAGTGCTATCAAACAAAGATTGATGCTGCACCATATTTGGAAATGTTCGGACAGATATTTCAAAGCTTTGTCAAAGAGATTAGCTTGAAAGAAATAAGCTATCTGAGTCATCATGTTCATGTCAGTGTTTATGTTCTACTGGAGCCCCCTCCAACTTCAGTTAATCTCACAACCACCTTCTCTGCGTTACTCCTTCATGTATCCGCCCCTCTTCCCTCTAAGTACATTTCCTGAGAATTACCCTAAGCATTCCATGAGCTAGTGAGTTACAAATTCTTGTCAGTTTTTTAAAAATCAACCTGTTTTTTTTAAAATCAATGTGTTCAATGATGTTATTGCACACCTCTGGAGCAGGAGGGGTTGGAACCCAGGGATAGGAACTCTACTTCTGCTTCACAAGAGCCCCTTTATCAGAAGTTTTAGACATCCCCACAATTGGAAACATCCGATCTTTGTCCATCCCATCAAACACCTTCACAATTTTAAAGGCCTGTAGCATGTATGGTGGCATCAGTGGTTAGCACTGCTGCCTCACAGCATAAGGGACCCAGGTTTGATTCCAGCCTCAGGCAACTCTCTGTGTGGAGTTTGCACATTCTCCCCGCGCCTGTTTGGATTTCCTCCGGGTGCTCCGGTCTCCTCCCACAATCCAAAGATGTGTAGGATAGGTGGATTAGCCATACTAAATACCCCGTAGTGTTCAGGGGTGTGCAGGCTGAGTGGGTTCATTGTGGGAGATGCAGGGATGGGCGGGACACTCTTCAGAGGGTCAGTGTGGACTCAATGGGCCACATGGCCTGCTTTCACACTATAGGGATTCTATAGTTTCCCATCTTTGGCCAATCTGTATAATTACCAGTTACTGCTGTCTTTTGCTTTGTAGTCAATTTGTTATCATTTCTGCAACTCATCTCCTGACTCCACCTGCTCAGTCCTTGGACATTAATGATTTGTACTGTGAACTCAAAAATTCAGTTTCCAAATTAGGCATGACACTAAATTAGGTTGATAATTAATACTGAGGACAAGCTTAAATAAATTTGCAGGATTGGCAAAATATTGATAAACAAAGTTTGACACAGATAAATCTGAGGTTAGTGCTATTTCACTGAAAGAATAGAGAAAGCACTTTCCACTCGGAAGTGATAGGTTTATGCAGGATTGAGCAGCAAAGGAATCTTGCAGCAGAGACATCAGTGATGAAAGGTTGTCTTTATCTGTGCCGTGATGTGGATGTTCTGGTGTTCGACTGGGGTGGACAAAGTCAAAACTCACACAACGCCGGGTTATAGTCCAACAGGTTTAATAACCATTGAGGTTTGTTCAATACATTCATAGAATCGTAGAATTCCTACAGTGTGAAAACAGGCCATTTGGCTCAACAAGTCCACACAAACCCTCTGAAGAGTATCCCACCCAGACCCATTCCCCTGCCCTTTTACTCTATATTTGCCCCTGACTAATGCTACTAGCCTACACATCCCTGAACACTATGGGCAATTTAGCATGGCCAATTCACCTAACCTCCACATCTTTGGTTTGTGGGAGGAAACTGGAGCACCTGGAGGAAACCCAAACAGACACAGGGAGAATATGCAAACTCCACATAGCCAGTCACCTGAGGCTGGAAACGAACCCCTGTCCCTGGCACTGTGAGGCAGCAGAGCTAACCACTGAGCCACATAAGTTGCATGATCCTTTGATCTTTTACTATAAATTCGGTGTCCGATGTATTCCCGCTCACGATCTGCCTGAGAAAGAAACTAGGGCTCTGAAAGCTTACAGTTTCAAATAAACTTGTTGGACTTTTAACCTAAGGTTGTGTGATTTTTGACTTTATTCGTGCCACAACACTAGGGGGAGCACATCCTACACACTCGGCTGGCAGTGTCAAAACTAAGCTCGGCTAAGCTGTTTCAACTGAAAGATATTCTTAAATGAAGTTTTTCTTTCTCTTACTGAATTATGCACTTTTTTTCCAAAAGCTAGTCTCAGTTAACTGTCTCCTTTACAACAGAATCAGTGAATGCGGAATGAAAATGTAACTGATCAAACAACAAGCATTTTAACAGTCAGGTTCTTGTACTGATTATAAAGGCACCAGAACTATATACTTACGGATATTGAAGGAAGTGAGAGTGGAAATTGCAGAGCCACTGACTGTTAATTTTCTATATTTCTTAGACTCAAGGGTTGTAGGAGAGGACTGGAGAATTTGTACTTGCAGAGTTACATTGTACTTTGTTCAAAAACTGCATGAATTCATGTAAAACTCTGTTATCTCATTTTTTCGATTAGAATCAATCTAAGCATCATGGCACAGGCAGGGAACACAGGGGGCTAACACCGTCAACATATTGTCTAGCTAACACCAATTGTTACAGTTAACCTGAGAATGCAACTTTTAAAAAAGGTTTTGTGATTTACACATGAAAGAAGTGAAACTATCATGGTATTCAAACAGATGAAAGACTCAACAGACAATCAAGGTATTTTTCAATGTATAATTTCAGTTACATCACACTGTAAACTTTTGCTATAAATTCTGTGCCTTACCATTGTGCCCTCAACAACCACCTGATGAAGGAGCGACGCTCCAAAAGCTAGTGTGCTTCCAATTAAACTTGTTGGATTATAACCTGGTGTTGTGTGGTTTTTAACTTTCTACACCCCAGTCCAACACCAGCATCTCCAAATCATGACTTTTGAGGCAAACAGATCTAAAGACTCATGGCACCCTGTGAAAATTGAATTCTCCTATGTTCAGTCTTCACAACATCTTATTTTTAAAGAGTGATCACTTGTTTTTGATTCTCTCACAAGAGAATACATCCATCCTGTAAACTGTGATTCATTTCAGAAGGAAGGAAATGGAGAGACCGTATTAAAAAAAGGTGCGGTTCTAAACATGGTGCAGGAGCAGAGGGTGTTTGGGTGTTTCTGTGTTTCAGTCACTGAAAGTAGCAGAACTGATTGAGAAGGCGGGTATAAAGCAAAGAGTATCCTTGTTTTATTAAAAGGAGCATAGAATACAAGTGCAAGGAGATTACATACAGATATGGGACAAGTAGTTTGGCCTCAGCTGGAACTTTGCACTGGGGCTACATTTTAGGGAAGACATTGGAGGGAACATGGAAAAGATACAAGTACTGTTCCAAGAATGAGGAACTTTGGTTATGAAGATAGTTTGGTGAAATTATGACCATTTTCTTTATCAAAAAAAAGACTGAAAAGGAGTTTGATAGAGGTATTCAAAATCATGAGGGCTCCGGACAGAGTTCCTACCGAGAAACTACTCCCACAGAATTAAACATTAAACGTTTTAACTTAATTGGCAAAGGAAGCAAAAGTGATGTCATAGAATCCCTACATGTGTGGAAACATCATTGGGCCCATCAAGTTCATACTGACCCGCCGAAGAGCATACTACCCAGACCCAACTCCCTACTCCATCCTTGCATTTCCCATGGCTAACCCACCTAGCCTGCACATCCCTGGACACTGTGGGCAATTTAGCATGACCATTGGGTTGGGATATCTGGTTGGCATGGACGAGTTGGACCGAAGGATCTGTTTCCATGTTGTACATCTCTATGTCTCTATATTCCATCCTAACCTACACCTCTTTGGACTCTGGGAGGAAACCGGGGCACCCAGAGGAAACCCATGCAGACATGGGGAGAATGTGCAAACTCCACAAAGACTGTCAGGAATCCAACCTGGCGCTATGAGGCAGCAATGCTAACCACCGAGCTATCGTGCCGGTATGATGTACAAACATTGTTGGTGAGAGTGTGGTGGAGGCAAGTTCAGTTGAAGCATTCAAAAGGGAATTAGACTGTTACATGAAAAAGAAGGATGTGCAGAGTTACATCGAGACAAATGAAGAATGCCATTAGGTGGGATGGTCATTTGAAGAGCTAGCATAGAAACAATGGACCAAGTAACCTCCTTCTGCACTGTAAAAATTATGTGATTATTTTTAATGGTCTGTTTAGATTAGATTAGATTCCCTACAGTATGGAAACAGGCCCTTTGGCCCAACAAGTCCATACTGACCCTCTGAAAAGTAACCCACTCAGACCCATTCCCCTACCCTATATTTACCCCTGACTAATGCACCTAACACTATGGGCAATTTAGTGTGGCTAATTCACCTGACCTGCACAACTTTGGATAGAAATATGGCTTCACTTTAAAATTTTAACAAAATTAATAAAGTCACTCAATATGGAGCTTGACACCATGTTCCAGGGACTAAAAGTTCCATTAATACCGACTGAGGTAGTTAGGCAATAGAGAAACTCTTACCACAAAGCCTTTCCAACTTAGATCCAGAAATGACATCTCAAGGCAGGTAGCAGCCCCCCTCCCCCCCCACCCACCCACAAAGCATATCTTCCCTTTACCAACTGAAAAGTATTAAGACGCTGTCCGGAAGGTAACAGTGGTTCAGTGGGTTTCCACCGGGTGCTCTGGTTTCCTCCCATGGTCCAAAGATGTGCAGGTTAGGTGGATTGGCCATGGGAAATTGATCATAGTGTTCAGGGATGTTCCAGGTTAGATAGATTAGCCATGGGAAATGCAGGGATGGGTCTGGGTGGGATGCTCTTTGAAATGCCAGTGTGCACTTGGTGGGCTGAGTAGCCTGTTTTAAAGCTGTAGGGATTCTATCATCTGACCTCAAACCCTCCTCTCTTCAGCAGGTCCTACTGGAGTCTCTGTCGGCCCAGTATTAAAAAGAAAAGGGCATGCTTTTCAAAGGACAAATCAAGAGCCCTGTACATTCCAAATGTGGCTTACCTGTCTTCAGTTTAACTGGGATGTTGGAGGAGGAACTATTTGAAATGATCATGAAGAATGTACAGGTGTAGGAGTTCAGGAGTTGAAAGAAATTGCCAACTCAGGTCTGCTCCATTTTACAGATTTTGAACTTGTTGAAACAGATGACTAACAGCACTGGCCTCCTCAGAAGGACCACTGAATGGATGGTATGATATATTGAAAGGGCAGCAGTCAAGTTTTCCTGAACAGGAGCAGAGAATAAAGCTGCATCATCTTCAATTGGCCTGTGTCCTTAACATGGGCAGTTTGAAGATAGGCATTTTCCTTTGCAATGAGACAGACTGCTGATGGCCAGGTCTTGCTAACCTCAGACTTTATACAGCGAAATGCAATGGTAAAACTGAAACCAAATGTAAGGCAAGAAATGCAGTAATGTACAGAGGAACCTCGATTAGCTGGATGATCTGAACAAGATCGCAAGGTCCCAATGCTTGGTTGACTATGTTATCTGGCATCAATTATCCAGCATTTGATTAACCAAACTAAATATTATGCGCCCCCACCCTGCGTCCTTCAGATAATCGAGGTGTAAGTCAAGCAGCAATCAACCAGATATCAAAAATGGCAAAACATCAAAGGCTTATTTTGGACTATTTTAAGAGAGAGTTTTCCATTTACATTGTGCGCAGGATAATGTAGTATTTCAGCTTTTCATTTAACTGACCTCAGATTAAGAATGCAGTGCTTCAGAATTTCTAGTTAAAAATCACATAACACCAGGTTATAGTGCAACAGGTTTATTTGGAAGTACAAGCTTTCAGGGTGCTGCTCCTTCATTAGGTAACTGGTTGGCCTCCTCAGAAGGACCACAGAATGGATAGCATCATATATTGAAGGAGCAGTGGTCAGGAACAGGAGCGGAGAATAAAGCTGCAAGATCACCACTTGGCATGTGTCCTTAACATGGGCAGTTTGAAGATGGGCATTTTTCTTTGCGATGCGACAGACTGCACATGGCTCATGGTTCGTTACCTAATGAAGGAACAACACTCTGAAATCTAGTACTTCCAAATATGCCTGTTGGATTATAACCTGGTGTTGTGTGATCTTTAACTTTGTCCACCCAAGTCCAACACCGGCGTCTCCACATCAGAATTTCTTGGGGCACTGAAGACCCTCCCAACATTTCCCAAATTAATGCTAGAATAAGGTTTGCAAGAAATGCTCGTTTCCTGCATTCCTTACTAATTCCATTTGGAAAAGCCCACAACAGGTACAATTCACTGACATTGAGTTTTAGTTTTCTGCTTCCTCCATACCTGGAATGCATCTGTGCACGGCATTGATTTATGATTGGAAATTCAATCTCAAATTGTTTGGAAAGGGCCCTGATGGCTGTGGGGATCTGCACTCTGAAGCTGTCTGGGTGAGAGAAAAAGGCAAAAAGCCTTGCACTCTAACAGGGGCGTATCACATTCTCAGGATGCTCCACAGTATTAGAGGAAAGGGATTACTTTCTGAAATGCAGTGGCAACTTTTCAAATATAAAGCTCCCATATAAAAAGAAAACAAAGGATGATTGTACTTTTGTTGCTGTTTGTTGAAGGAGAAATGGTGGCACAAGCTCCTCGTTTCTGCAATGCTTTCATTTCCACTTACAGAGTGATACATAGAGGTTTACAACATAAGAACAGGCCCTTCAGCTCAACTTGTCCATGCTGTCCAGTTTTTATAACTAAACTGGTACCCATTTGCTTACATTTGGCTTATATCCCTCAATATGATGAAAGGCTTTTGCCCGAAATGTCAATTTTCCTGCTCCTCAGATCCTGCCTGACCTGCTGTGCTTTTCCAGCACCACTCTAATCTTGACTTATATCCCTCAATACTTATCCCATCCATGGACCTGTCTAAATGTTTCTTAAATGATCAAAGTATACTCACCTCCACTACCTGTGATAGCCCTTTCCAGACACTCACCACCCTCTGTGTGAAAATATTGCCTCTCTGGATCCTTTTGTATCTCTCCCCTCTCACCTTCAACCTCTGCCCTTTAGATTTAGACTTCTCTACCATGGGGGAGAAGACGTTAGCTATCTACTTTATCTCTGCCTCTCATGATTTTATAGATCTTTGAAAGGTTAGCCCTCCATCTCCTATGTTCCAGGGAAGCTTGAAGACAGAACTTTGAAAGCTAGGAACTGAAAATTTACAGTGCAGGAATAAACCGGTTGACACATTGTTTGTGCCAATTGAATCCCATTTGACAGCCCTTGTCATTATTTTTGTCTGTCATTATTTTCATCCATTCATATGATGTATGTATCACAGACCTGGCTAGCATTTATTGCCTATCCCAATTAGTCACGGAGAAGGTGCTGGTGAGCTGCTCTCTTGAACCAGAAGGGGTCTAAGAACACCCAGGGAGAGCTGTTAGGGAAGGAGCTTCAGAAGTTTAAACAAACAATAGTGAAGAAATGACAATATATTTCTGAGACAGGATTGAGTGTGGCTTGGAAGACAATTACAGATGCTGGTGTTCCCATGTGTCTGCTGTCCTCGTTCTTCTATGTTGTCGACATTTTGCTTTTGGAAGGCGCTGCTAGTGGAGATTTGATGAGTTACTACCATCTTGTAGTTGGTAAAACCCCTGCCCCTGAGCATTGGTGGTGGAGGGAGTGAATGTGATCGCCAATAATGTGTTAGTAAAGTGGTTGTTTTGTCCAGGATAGTATCAAGTTTCTTGAGTGTTGTTGGAATTATATCCATGCAGGCACATGGATATAAGTGTTTCACCAGACACTATCTTGCATAGATGGTGAAATGGATCAGGGTGGGAGAGTCAGAAGGTGAATTGCTCACCACAGAATTCCTAACTATTGGTCCTCTTGTAACCACTGGTTGGTTCAGTTCACTTCTGGCAAATGTTAACACTCAGGGTGTTGATAGCGGGGATTTCTGCAGTAGTAATGTCATTGAATATCAAGGAGCAGCAGTTAGATTTTCTCATGGTGAACGTGATCATTGCCCACCACTTATATGATGCGAATGTTGCTTGTCAGTCCAAGGCTTGACATTGATCAGGTCGTGGTGCAGAGGTACACGAGCTGCTTCAGGGTCTGAGAAGTCACAAGTGGTGACACACTCATCAGTGAGCATCTCTGCTTCTGACCTTATGCTGGAGGGAAGGTCATTGATGAAGCAGTTGAAATGGTTGGGTGTTGAAAACTACCCTGAGGATATCCTGCATGCTATCCTGGAGATGAGCTGACTGACCTCCAACAACAATGGCTGTCATAGAGTCATAGAGAGGTACAGCATGGAAACAGACCCTTCAGTCCAACCCATCCATGCCAACCAGACATCCCAATCCAATCTAGTCCCACCTGCCAGCACCCGGCCCATGTCCCTCCAAACCCTTCCTATTCATATACCCATCCTAATGCCTTTTAAATGTTGCAATTGTACCATCCTCCACCACATCCTCTGGCAGCTCATTCCACACACGTATTACCCTCTGCGTGAAAAAGTTGCCCCATTGGTCTCTTTTATATCTTTCCCCTCTCACCCTAAACCTATGCCCTTTAGTTGTGGACTCCCCCACCCCAGGGAAGAGACTTTGTCTATTTAACCTATCCATGCCCCTCATGATTTTATAAACCTATATAAGGTCACCCCTCAGCCTCCAACGCTCCAGGGAAAACAGCCCCAGCATATTCAGCCTCTCCCAATAGCTCAAATCCTCCAATCCTGGCCATGATTTGGAGATGCCGGTGTTGGACTGGGGTGTACAAAGTTAAAAATCACACAACACCAGGTTATAGTCCAACAGATTTAATTGGTAGCACACTAGCTTTTGGAGCATCGCTCCGAAGGCTAGTGTGCTTCCAAATAAACCTGTTGGACTATAACCTGGTGTTGTGTGATTTTTAACTCCAATCCTGGCAACATCTTTGTAAATCTTTTCTGAACCCTTTCATATTTCACAACATCTTCCATAGAAAGAAGACCAGAATTGCACACAATATTCCAAAAGTGGCCGAACCAATGTCCTGTACAGATGCAACATGACCTCCCAACTCCTGTACTCAGTATTCTGACCAATAAAGGAAAGCATACCAAACACCTTCTTCACTATCCTATCCATCTGCAACTCCACTTTCAAGGTGCTATGAACCTGCACTCCAAGGTCTCTTTGTTCAGCAACACTCCCTGGGACCTTACCATTAAGTGTATAAGTCTTGCTAAGATTTGCTTTCCCAAAATGCAGCACCTCACATTTATCTAAATTAAACTCCATCTGCCACTCTTCAGCCCATTGGCCCAACTGATCACAATCTCGTTGTAAGCTGAGGTAACCTTCTTCGCTGAGGTAACCACTACACCTCCAATTTCGGTGTCATCTGCAAACTTATTAACTATGCCTCTAATGCTCACACCCAAATCATTCATATAAATGATGAAAAGTAGTGGACCCAACACTGATCCTTGTGGCACTCCACTGGTCACAGGCATCCAGTCTGAAAAACAAATCTCCTCCACCACCCTCTGTCTTCTACCTGTGAGCCAGTTCTGTAAGCAAATGGCTTGTTCTCCCTGCATTCCATGAGATCTAACCTTGCTAAGCAGTCTCTCATAGGGAACCTTGTCGAACGCCTTACTGAAGTTCATATAGATCACATCCACCCCTTTGCCCTCAACAATCCTCTTTGTTACTTCTTCAAAAACCTCAATCAAGTTTGTGAGACATGATTTCCCATGCGCAAAGCCATGTTGACTTGCCTTTCCAAATACATGTACATTCTGTCCCTCAGGACTCCCCCCAACAACTTGCCCACCACCGACATCAGGCTCACTGGTCTATAGTTCCCTGGCTTGTCATTACCATCCTTCTTAAACAGTGGCACCACGTTAGCCAACCTCCAGTCTTCCAGCACCTCACCTGTGACTATTGATGATACAATTATCTCAGTAAAAGGGCCAGTAATCACTTCCTTAGCTTCCCACAGAGTTCTTGGGTACATCTGATCAGGTCCTGAGGATTTATCCACTTTTCTGTGTTTCAAGCCATCTAGCACTTCCTCCTCTGTAATATGGACATTTTTCAAGATGTCACCATCTATTTTCCCACATTCTATATCTTCCTTTGTTCTAAGAATGACTGCAATTCACGGAACGTTTTACCCCTGATTATCATTGATTCCAGTCTTTCAAGGTTTCCTTGATAAGACCCATAAAGAACAATTTACAACATCACTTTAATGTGGAAAAGTTTTCACACATTGAAATCGTATTGGACTCCAGGGTAAAATAGATTTTTTTGAAGTTAAAAAAAAGAATAGTAAAAATTTTGAATAATTGTAAACAGCAGCAATTTTGTATGTAAAAAGAAGCAGATGGCAGGCTTTAATACATATTCATAACCATCAGATCACTACACTTTTTTACCAGACATGGATAATGATAAACTGGAAAATAAATCTCTTTAAATAATTCTGAAATAATTCAGTGTTGCTTCTGTACTGGTGCATTGTATTATGTTAAAAATCACACATCATGTTATGGTCCAACAGGTTGGTTTGGAAATACTAGCTCTAAAAGCTTGTGCTTACAAATAAATCTGTTGGACTATAACCTGCTGTTGTGCGATTTTTAACTTTGTCCACCCAGTCCAAAACCGGCACTTCCTCAGCATTGTAGGAGTGCACAATACTTTATCCAAAATGCACAGGACCAGCTGGTTTTTGGAATTTGGAATTTTATGAATTTCAGACTAATTGACAGTTTGATGGTAAAAGTTTTTTTAAAATCTTACTGGAGGAGCAGACTCACTGAGTAAAAAGGCCCTGAAACAGAATTGAGGCCTAGCAGTGTTGGGCCACACCCCCACACCTCGCATCTGAGTGACATGCATCGAGCGGGTGTGGACTTGGGTTAACTGTTTGCACACCAAACAACCTTGTTAATGAGAAAAAAACTTCACAATAAAACCTTCGGACTTTGGAGCTTTTCGAATTTCGGGATTTCGGATAAAGGGTTGTCTACCCTTGTCATGTTATTCCTCTATCTTATTTTCATGCTTTTTCTTGCTGCTCCTAAACATAGAGGAAACAGTGCAGTGTTTCTGTAACATATAGCACACCACAATATATTTTTGCAAGCATGCACACTATATGAGCTCAAGAATAGAACGGTATACAGACTTAATGTAAAAAATGTTGATGTGCTAACTCTATTACAGGAAATAATTTCATCCCTACGTGTTTCATATTTCTCACAAGTCCTCATCAAAAATTACATTTTTGTAACATAATAATGTATTTATTTATAAAATCCATAAAAAGAGATGGCATTGTGCCTCATAGCGTCAGGGACCCGGGTTCAATACCACCCTCGGGTGACCGTCTGTGTGGAGTTTGCACAGCTCCCCATGTCTGTATGGGTTTCATCTGGGTGCTCCAATTTCCTCCCACAGCCCAAAGATGTGCAGGTTAAGCCCTGGGAAATGGGGCAATAGGATAGAGGGCTCTGTGTGGTGGGATGCACTTTGGAGAGTCAGTGTGAAATTGATGGGGCAAATGGCCTGCTTCCACACTGCAGGCATTCTATGAATATGTCTTTTGAAATAAGGGTGCATTAGTTAAAGAATGACAAACTATTTATTGTCATATACTTAAGTTAACAATGGACTGTGCAAGCTTCAATATGTGAATTTAAAAAAATGCAAAAAATTCAGAGATTTAAATTACATGGCGGCACGGTGGCACAGTGGTTAGCACTGCTACCTCACAGTACCAGAGACCCGGGTTCAATTCCTGCCTCAGGCGACTGACTGTGTGGAGTTTGCACATTCTCCCTGTGTCTGCGTGGGTTTCCTCCGGGTGCTCCGGTTTCCTCCCACAGTCCAAAGATGTGCAGGTTAGATGAATTGGCCATGCTAGGTGAAGGGGTAAATGTAGGGGAATGAGTCTGGGTGGGTTGCGCGTCGGTGTGGACTTGTTGGGCCGAAGGGCCTGTTTCCACACTAGGTAATCTAATCTAATTACTGCAGCTCCATATAATGAGGTAATAAAATCACGAATGACACACAAATATTTGTCAATGTGGATATTGCTAAGGCGTATTGAACTGCACTAAAAAAAGTATTGCGTACGCTAGATACCTAAAAACTAAGTTCTGGAGAAACTATCTGGGAGCAGCATTGGAGATAAAGTGTTTATATCTCAAACCCAAAGACACATCTTTAATATCAAAGAGACACAATGAAGACAGAAACCTTGTACATGGCAATGATTAAGGTCAAATATTTGAATTGACCTCAACACCATTTTTGTCTCCACCTCGCTATCTTTTTTCTGTTCTTGCTTTTGCTCAATAAAGACAGCAGAGGAAAGCAGAAAAACTCAGTGAAGGGTGCCCTGCGATTCTGTCAGATAAACCTGGTTGGAGCTTTCAGAGGTGATTTTCTTGCAGTTGCTTATGGATTTTCTTCCTTGGAAGATGTGAAAGATCTTATAGTCACATAAGTTTCACATTTCATAATCATATTACCTTTGAGTCTTCTGGATTGCTTTTTAAGTTAAAATGTATTGCTTCAACAGACTCTTAGAAAGCAGCCTCATTGCCTGATTAACAATTTCCAAGTTGATGGATTGCTTATTGGGGACATTTTTTTTTCTGCACCGTAGTCTCACTGGCCTCATGATAATGAGGACAGACCACATGACTCTGACTCCTTAGTGTGGAAACCACATAACCTTTTCACAGCTCCAACCCATTTATCACAGACAATTGAAATTAATCCCCTCTGTTTCTTTCAGACGAACAAGAGACTGTGGGAATGCAGATTGGATTTAGTTTAGAAAGTCATAGAGTCATACAGCACAGAAGCAATCCCTTTGGTCCAACCACTCTGTGCTGGCCATAATCCCAAACTAAATTCATTCCACCTGCCTGCTCTTGACTCAAATCCCTCCAAACATTTTTTATTCATGTACATATCCAAATGTCTTTTGAACATTCTAACAGTGCCCATATCCATCACTTGTTCATTCCATACACGAACCATTCTGTGTAAAAAAGTTGCCTCTCATGTCTTTTTAACGTTTTTCTCCTCTCACCTTAACAATATGCCCCCAGTCATTAAATCCCCCACTCTAGGGAAAAAGACTCCTGCCGATTCAGCCCTCATAATTTTATAAACTTCGATAAGGTCACCCCTCAATCTCATGCACTCCAGTGAAAAAAAATCCCAGTTTTTTTAGCCTTTCTTTATATTTCAAACCTTCCAGACCCAGCAACACCTTGGTAATTCTCTTTTGAACTCTCTCCAGCTCAATAATATCCTTCCTCTACAGGGAGGATTCAAATTTGTCCAAGTTGTAGATTGAATTCCAATTATAACTACTTACGTTTTAATTAATATTTAATTTTTATTTCAGATATTTTTAGTCATATAAAATTAATGCCGCTTGTATAAATAGCTCCAGAAGTTTCATTTCAGGATGCAGGAGATGAAGTTCAGAGAAAACAAATCTCTGAAAGCTCACTTCAAACTTTTGCAAGAGCTCTCATTCACATTTTCTGATACACAGTTGTATTCAATGTTCCATTTTCTACTATATCCAGTCAGCTGTGCATGCACATTAGACTTTATTTAGATTAGATTCCCTACAGTGTGGAAACAGGCCCTTTGGCCCAACAAGTCCACACTGACCCTCTGAAGAGTAACCCACCCAGACCCAATTCCCTCTGACTAATGCACCTAACACAATGGGCAATTTAGCATAGCCAATCCACCCTAACATGCACACTTTTGGATTGTGGGAGGCAACCGGAGCACCCAGACGAAACACACACAGACACAGGGAGAATGTGCAAACTCCATCCAGACAGTCATCTGAGGCTGGACCCTAGCACTGCAAGGCAGCAGTGCTAACCACTGAGTCACCGCACCATCCTTAAATATATGCAATAACAATTTACCATTTTATTTTGCAAGTTTCAATTCTTTGAATAATTTTCTATCATTGTTCAGTTTATGATTCAAAAGACTTTGAGAATTCATAATACAATTCAGTCAGTTATGCATAACATTGGAATCGCAATAGACGTTCTGCTTAGCAGAGAGACAATTTAAAGCCTGGATTCAGGTACAACAGCCAAGGTGTTCATTCCCAATTGAACTGGACGCCAAATTTCTGGTGTCAATCCTGTCCAATTCTCCATTTGCAATATAGAATTTAAGTACTGTGAATAAGTAAATACTAAGAATAAATACTGTGGCAGCAATGTTTTTCCTTCAGCTCTCCCTCCTCCTCCTTTGAACTGACAAAGAGAATCCTAACTTTGTACCTCATACCTCTCTCAAGCCTAAACCTCAAATATGCAGCACTCTGTAATCATTCTCAGGACACTGGCTAGTGCATAGTAAACAGCGTCCCAGATCTGTTGAGGCAATGTGTCTTCAGGTTGACAGGGCTTTTGACCAAAACGTCGATTTCCCTGCTCCTCGGATGCTGCCTGACCTGCTGTCCTTTTGTAGCACCACTCTAATCTTGACTCTAATCTCCCGCATCTGCAGTACCCACTTTCAACTAGTAGCTCGTTCAGTCACACACTGGATGGTCATATGGCATTCAGTAAGGCACTCTTGTGTTGCGTTGACCTGGTCTCTGATGGGTATTATGAATCAAATTTCAGTGAATACTCCTCGTCTCCTAACCACTACCTCTTAAGTTTGATTGTGGATCTGAAGTTACCAGGTAGTATGGGCTGATCGCAGGAAGAAACCTGCTGAAATATCTTTATAGGTGTGCACCATCTGCTGATGTTCCTACAGTTGTCAAATATTCTTGGTTGATCTGGAGGTGTCTGAATTGTCATGTCCCTGCAGCTAATCATGTCTGTGCAAACCCAGAGAAAGAAGCAAAATCAAGAACCTATTTATTCTGACTGGACATCCTTTAGTCAAAGTGGATATAATTACTGACCCTAACACGCAAGTCATTAGTCACCTATTTTGCTTTTTAGATTACTTACAGTGTGGAAACAGGCCCATCAAGTCCACACCAACCTGCAACCCACCCCACTACATTTACCCCTTCACCTAACACTACGGGCAATTTAGCATGACCAATTCACCTAACCTGCACATTTTTTGTATTGTGGGAGGAAACCCACACAGAGAGTCGCCTGAGGCAGGAATTGAACCCGGGTCTCTGGCGCTGTGAGGCAGCAGTGCTAACCACTGAGCCACCATGCCGCATGTGAAGGTGGCAGCAAGATCCTGAGCATGTTTCTGGAAGTGCCCCGAAAGGATTGAGATGTGGACACGTCAACATGGGCTATCACTTCCATAGTTGTCGGTTCAGGTATTTCTTGGATAACGCGCATTCCTGTAGCGCGATTTGGCTCTAATGTCGCTTAGGAATTAAGCAAGGGTATTTTCGAGAATGCTTATCTCTGTTCGCAATAGCGGGAATCCGGGGGATTGCTTCACGTGCTTTGTTCTGAACATGCGCCAATGTCCATGCCAAAGTCTGTGCATTATGTTCTGTGCATGCTGCAGACAAAGCAGCTTTCTGTGAGAGATACATTGAGCTGCTTCCTGTGAGTGCCTTACTCCTAGATTATCCCTTTTTTAAAAAAAAAGTGGAGGAGTATAGTGACAAGAATGTTAGCTAGAAGTGACCTGGTGATAAAATTGCAGGTAGTGAATGCAAAAGAAAGGCTGTAACACTGGAAGAGAAGCTCAATATTATAAAGCATTTTGAGCGTAAGGAGAGAATATGTGATATAGCTCGCTTAACAGGAATGAGGGGGTCTACTTTATGCACCATGAGGACTCTCTATCCCTGCATTAACAATATTTTTTAAATGTAATAGGTTAAATTTACTTTTTTTCACTGATAAATATGATTTCAACCTTTGCGTTAGGCTTTTGGGTGATGTTTGAGTGATCATGAGTGATATTTTTTGTTGTTATGCCCCGAACCCCACTTTTCTCACAGGCCCCATTATTTTGATTAAACGGTTTTCTATTAAGCAACTGGAATGCAACTATGGCATTACAGGAGAACTACCTGAGACATGTTACTGCTAGGTCCATTAGGGATCAGGTCCTCTCAACAATGAAAACAAATGCTGGTTATCACAGCGGGTCAGGCAGCATCTGCGAAGAGAGACAGAAAGAGAGCAGGGCAAGGTGTCAACTTATGTCACATCAGACTGAGGGTCCAGAGTGAAAGATATTGGGTTCCACAGGTGGGAAAGGTTATCAATTCCAGTAGGTTCATGCTAGTGGACGTGCCAGGCCTTTGGAGAATCCGGGGGAGATGGGGTCTGGCTGGGAGAAAGTGAGTACTTCAAATGCTGGTGATCAGAGTCAAATAGTGTGGCGATGGAAAAGCATAACGAGTCAGGCAGCATCCGAAAAGCAGGAGAGTCGACGTTTCAAGCATAAATTCTTTGTCAGGAATGTGGGGAGGTTCCCAAGGGATAAATGGAAGGGGATGGGGTTGGGGGAAGGTAGCTGGGAATGTGATAGGTAGATGCAGGTAGGGGATGATAGTCAGAGTGGAGGGTGGAGCAGATAGGTGGGAAGGAAGATGGACAGGTAGGACAGTTCAAGAGGGTGGTGCCGAGTTGGAGGGTTGGATCTGGAGTGAGGTGGGGAAGGGGAGATGAGGGAACTGGTGAAATTGACATTGATCCCTTGTGGTTGGAGGATCCCAAGGCGGAAGATGAAGCGTTCTTCTTCCAGGCATTGGTGGCTAGAATTTGGCGGAGGTTGAGTCCCAGGACTTGCGTGTCCTTGGCGGATTGGGAGGGGGAGTTAAAGTGATCAGTCACAGGGTGGTGGGATGTTTTAGTGTGTGTGTCCCCGAAATGTTCCCTGAAATGTTCAGCAAGTTGACGACTTGTCTCCCCAATGTAGAGAAGACCACATCAAGAGCAACAGACGCAGTAGATGACATGTGTAGGGATGCAGGAAAATCTGTCAGATGTGGAAGGATCCTTTGGGGCCTCGTATGGAGATGAGTGGGGAGGTTTGGGTACAGGTTTTGCACCTCTTGTGGTGACAAAGGAAGGTGCTGGGAGTGGAGGATGGGTTGGTGGGGGGCATGGACCTAACAAGGGAGTCACAGAGGGAATGGTCTCTGCAGAATGCAGATATGGATGGGGAGGGAAATATATCTCTGGTGATGGGGTCTGTTTGTAGGTGGTGGAAATGGTGGACGCTGATGTGTTGCATGCGGAGTTTGATGGGGTGGAAGGTGATAACCAGGGGGTTCTGTCACCTGATGCCTAGAGGAAGAATGTCTCAACTTTTATCTCGGGACCCTCCAACCACACGGGATCAATGTCGATTTCACCAGTTTCTTCATCTCCCCTCCCCACCTTATCCGACCTTATTTGAACCTTCCAATTCGGCACCGTGCTCTTAACCTTTCCTACCTGTCCATCTTCCTTCCTACACATCCGCTCCACCCTTCACTCTGACCTATCACCAACAACCCCCACCTTCATCTACCTATCGCATTCCCAGCTACTTTTCCCCCAGCCCCACCCTCCTCCTATCTATCTGTCAGCCCCCTTGGGCCCCCCAATATTCGTGACAAAGGGATTATGCTTGAAATGTCAACTCCCCTGTTCCTCGAGTGCTGCCTGACCGGCTGTGCTTTTCCAGCACCACACGTCTTGACTATGGGGTGTGGCTGTCCTGTGAGCATTTAAGTCGGGCCAGTCCTTTCAGGAAGTGATGCAGAGTTTAGGAAGGTGTGAAATGAAATGGGAGGGGGAGCTGGGATCCAGTCGGAGTTAAGGGATGTCGGGTCCAACATTTACGGGATTTTGTCAAGTGCAGGAGTGAGGCCTAGGAAGAGTGGGGGTGGGGGTATGAGACGATGTGTCTGGGTGTGATTCAGCCAGTAGGGATGGATGTGACAGTTGTGTTGAGTCGAGAATGTATGTCAGTCCCTTGAGTGGGAGGATCTGATCAAGGGATGGGGTGTGGGCTTGTGGCAGTCTGGGAAGGTGTGCCTGGGACAATCTGTGGTGATTTGGAGTTTCCATTTCATAATTGCAAAATAACTTTTGCAATTATATGACTCCTATTAAGCTTAGACCTCTCAGAAGTTACACCTTGAAGGGGCTTTCCCTGAAGATTCAGGATGCTGGGCAAATTCCCACTGGAAAGCTCAAGTTCCTGAGCAATTCCCATGGAGTCTGCTCCGTCAGGTATTCTGCATTGTCTGGATGTGTAGCTTCCATCTGTGCTGCTTCCAGTTACTGTCTGACTATTGGAGTACCGCCTGCTTATGTCATATACAGTTACTTCTACAAACTGCATTTCCTTGTAGCTCCGCTAGCTGCAGTCCAGCTACAGGTCTCCGAAGTAGACAAGGAGGAGGCTGGAAGGCCACAGGAAGCCAGACAGCAACAAGAGATACAGAAGTCAACGTTTCCAGTATAAGCCTTCTTCATCCCTGAAACATTGACCTCTCCACCTCCTGATGCTGCCTGGCTTGCTGTGTACTTCCAGCCTCCTGCTTGTCTACCTTGGATTCCAGCTGCGGCGGGTTTTTTTTTGTCTCTGATCAAGTCTCTGAAGAACAGACCAGTGCTGATGTTGGAGATAAAGGCCCTGAACTAAGGGGGTTAATGCATCATCCATCCTGAAGTGATTAATGTAAGTTCTCACCAATATTACTGTGAACAAACCCTCGCCTACCAGTGGTTCAGAAAGCAGCAATGTGCACAGAATATGTGTTGCAGTATTTTTGTGAAATTGATTTGGTCCCCTTAGTTGTCATGTGTTCTTGCCTTTCATGCACTGGTAAGTTTCATGAAGTCATAAATCCTGGGAACGTACTTTCAAATTTAAAAGTCAGTTATAACATCCTGCCAATTGTATGATTACCTGATATTAATAGATAACTGGCTGTTATGCAGGACAGTGGGCCTGAAAGGGTTAACTCAGAAGCTTTGGAACAGCTCCATCTCTTGATATAGAAGTAATGTTTCTGCGAGGATCAAGCCACTTTATTATTATGCAGTTCTACAGTCTATAACCATGCAGCGAAAACCTAGATACAATCACATCAGAGATAGCAATTTCTTTTCCCCAGTGGTTAATGTAGTTAACCAGTCTTAAACTAATATAACCTGTTTTCCTACTATTATGGAATAAAGTACTTCTCGTTGCTTAAGTATATGTATCTTCTGCCAAAAACTACTTAGTGGTTAATCCTTCACTAATTAACATGAATGTTCCGTGCAGACGAGTATTGTGCGGCAGCAGCAAATTGACTCAACGAGAAGCCTATCATAATCAATTAATAGCTATGGGCATCTCTTCCAACATGCAGGAGCTAAAGCCACACTATATAAACACAGAAGTCAGAAGGTTGAATGCTCCTGGTGTTTTTTTGCTGCTTTGCCCCTCTCCCAGTGCACCCAACCTGATGTGCTCCTCCAGGTGAAGGTTTTTGTCGTCTGCATTGCAATTAGGGATTAGAAGCTGTTCAATAAAACCTTGGGGCCTTTTATGACTTTCAGTAGAAAGCAGATCTCTGCATTGCAAAGAAAATCATTACCTGGAATGCTTGATAGGGAATAATTACATGAGAAGCTAAAATGTTTAATTGAAGGAGCATCAGTAAATTAAAAAAGGAAGACTCTGTAAGATCTTGAAATAAAGTTAGAGAGTGAAAGTGTATGTAGTGATGCATGAGGCAAACAAAGCACAGTATTACTTTTGTGTCCATAGATAGTTGTTCCCTGGAACAGGTCGCTGACCTGTCACCAGACCTGAAGAAGAGTTACACCCGAAACATGGACTTCTCCACCTCCTGATGCTGCCTGGCTTGTTGTGTTATTCCATCCTCCTGCCTGTCCACTTTGGATTCCAACATTTGCAGTTCTTTTTGTCTCTTGGCCTGTCATCAGAGGCTGTAGTTTGACCAATCTGTATCTGACCAGGAGACTGTCCATTGCTGACAGTGTATCACAGTGAATTGGAAGGATTTATATACTGATACTTAACTGTTGACTGATGGAGATATATTCAATAGCCATCAATTCCCACTGCACCACAAGATCTTGTAGAGGAAAAGACTCTGAAGGCAGGGGAAAAGACCTCAGAAGACTTTGATTCCAGGATTACAGAGCAGAAAGACTTTGAAGAGTTAAAACAAAAAAAACTCATCCAAAGACTCTGAAGGCACGAACCTATAAATCTCTGGAGAGAAAAAGCACAGAATCAGAATACTTAGATGGGAATCAAGAAAAAAACCCAAGGACTGATCTTTGTCAGTCATTGTGACAATTCATAGAGATGGCAGTTCTATTAGAGTCTTTGCCATTGCCTTGACCATTTAATGATACCGAAGAATGACACTGAGGATCAGAAGTAAGAATACTGGAAGGAGTGCCATCATCAGTTCATCATCAATGGACAGTGAAGAAGGTTACTAAGCGATCTTAATCAATTGCGTCAATGGACTGAAGAGTGGCGAAGGGAGTTTAATTTGGATAAATGCCAGATATTACATTTTGGAAAAAAAAAGGCAAGACTTTTTGCAGCATTTAAAAGGCATCTGGATGGGTATATGCATTGGAAGGGTTTAGAGGGATAGGGGCCAAGTATTGGCAAATGGGACGAGATTAATTTAGGATATCTGGTTGGCATGGACGAGTTGGCCAAAGGGTCTGTTTCCATGCTGTACATCTCTATGACTCTATGATTCTATGACATACAATTAAAAAATAGGGTGTTGGGCAACGTTTACAGAGATCCAGGGTTAAGGAACATTATTCTTTGAAGTTTGCATCACCTATACATAAGGTGTTCAGACCTTTGAATATAGGATTGGGATGTTATGTTGAGGATGTACAAGACATTGGTGGAGTGCCTTCTGGAGGACTGTCTCCAGTTCTGGTCCCCTTGTTATGGGAAGGATATTTTAAAGCTGGAGAAGGTTCAGAAAAAGTTTACAGGATGTTGCCGGGAATGCAGGGTTTGAGTTATGAAGAAAGGTTCAACAGCCTGGGACCTTTCTCACTGGAGCGTAGGAGGTTGAGACATTATTGAAATTTGTAAAATATTAATTGGCATAGATGAGGCAAATGGCTGATGTCTTTTCCCTAGAGTGGGGGACTTCAAGACTGAGGGGCATATCGTTAAAGTGAGAGGAGAAATATTGTAAAAAGACATGAGAGGCAAATGTTTTACTTGCAGAGTGGTTCATGTGTGGAATGAACTCCCTGAGGAAGTGGTAGATGCAGGTACAGTTACAAAACATCTAAAAGGCATTTAGATAAGTACATCAATAAGAAATGTTTGGAAGGATATGAGCCAAGTGCAGGCAGGGAGGACTAGTTTAGTTTGGGATTATGGTCAACGTGGACTGGCTGAAGCAAAGGGTCTGCTGTATGGTTCTATGACTCTATAACTTTAACATATATTTATATGCAGTTGGATCAATAGGTGATAAGTCAAAGTGTAGAAGAAAATAAAGAGTACAATGTATTAATAAAGAATTAAAAGTATATTGTAACCCCAAAGGAAATTTAGTTATAGACTCTCCTAACACTTCATTTTAGCATTTGGAAGACTCAATCAAAATCTTTGTAATGGATTAATGTCTTGCAAGAGGTTGTAGATGCTGGGTTTTGGAAGATTGATTAAATCGAGACCGTACAGCAGTTTTTGTGAAGGAGGAGGAGTTAATAGCTTTTCTTCATTCCAAGGAGGATTTAACATTGCAAAAGACAATTAACTTCACCACACAAATCAGGGCTCAATATCAGTCAGTATTTCAAGGAAACGTTAGTTTGGACATGAGTTACCTATCCCTCCTAAAACCTGTCCCAAAATGTCCGAATGGTCAGACTCAACCTCATCAACAATATTAGTTTACATATAGTTTATATATCAACAAGGTCTGGCTTCAAACAGAACCACAAGCACAACAAATATCTAGTAGGCAGAACTGAGTGATACATGTATAGCTGGCTGGAACACTTTAGAATGTATTTTAAGCTAACAGGGCCTTCATCATCTCAGAAACAAATTTCCTGCAAGAGGAAAACTTGCGTAATCATCCAACATGGAAAAGGTTCAAAAGGTTAAAGGTGAAGCCAATAGTCCTAGATAAGGTCAAGGAAAATCAGAATAGATTCTGGACGGTCAACTTATGGGCCTGAAGATTTAAAACAGAATTTATATTTGACGCAATAGCAATGATCTCAGTGCTGGCAGATAGCTTGCCATGGTTAAAGTGTGCAAATCAAACCAACAAATTTAAAGCTCCAAAATCCAGATGGTGCAAATCTTTAGGTGCATGAGCAAATTACCACAAAGCTTAGTTACTGATAACTGCCAGCATGACACCGTATATACCAAGGGTGGCACGGTGGCTTAGTGGTTAGCACTGCTGCCTCACAGTGCCAGGGACCCTGGTTTGATTCCTGCCTGTGGTGACTGTCTGGGTGGAGTTTGCACATTCTCCCCGTGTCTGCATGGGTTTGTTCCAGTTTACTCCCACAATCCAAAGATGTTCAGGTGAATTGGCCATACTAAATTGGCCCATAGTGATAAGTGCATTAGTCAGGGGTACATAATGGGTCTGGGTGGGTTACTCTTCTGAGGGTCATTATGGATTGTTTGGGCTGAAGGGCCTGTTTCCACACTGGAGGGTATCTAATCTATTAAGGAACCAGAATACCTCATTGTTGAGCAGAATTGCACGTATTTGTCTAGGTAACTTAGAGAGAGGGGCTGCAATACTTTAGAAGGATTCACAAGGATATCTAGTTGTCATTTAATATCTGTTACGAAACTTAATTTCAGTATGAGTGTTTGACTGAATTCAAAACTACTAATGGGTTCAGAACAGCAGAGTTGATTAAAAAGCTATGCAATAGAAGTTTTGGGTTATGAATGCTTGGCTGAGTTTCAAACTGTTTTTGGATTTTGCTCATTGGGGTTGTGGACACAACTGTCAAAGTAAGCTTAACTATTCTTCCAGTTTTGTGTACTTTTCTACAACTGTGTTTCACGTGAATATTTAATCATGACATTAGGTTTATGAACATCTCAACAATTTTATAATGTGTCTCGTATTTGTGAGTTTTGCACATCCTGAACACCAAGTGGCTGCAAGTGAAAATATGAGGAGCGGGAAGGGTGATGGTGCTAAGAGAAGATGAGCATATAAGGAAGCAGCATTGGGGTGATGGGGTAAAGAGAGTCATTCTGGAACAGGATGGATAAAATGGTTCAGTGGGTGAGATTTAAGGGGATAAACCTTAACATTCAAATTTGCCTGACATTACAGAAAGTGGAGATAGACACTTTGCCAGCTTTAACAACCACATTGATCTTTGTCTCATGACTGATTCACAAGGCAATAGCCTTAACTCCAACCTTTCTCTACTGTATAACCGCTGAAAGATAGCTAACAGAACCCTCATCATCTCAAAAACAAACTTCCTGCAAGAGGAAAACTTCCAGCGTACATATTGAAAGTGCATTAGTCAGGTTATCCTGAACAGAGGTGGGGAATAACGGTGCATCATCTTCAGTTGGCATGTGTCCTTGACATGGGCAGTTTGAAGATGAGTATTTTTCTTTGAATTGATGAGGAGGTGCCACTGTTGGACAAAGTCAGAAGTCAGACAACACCAGGTTATAGTCCACTGCACCTGAAGAAGGCTTGTGATTTCAAATAAACCTGTTGGACTATAACTTGGTGTCGTGTGACTTCTGACTTTGTCCACCCCAGGCCAACACCGGTACCTCCACATCAGTTCAAAGTGGAGTTAGTGTAAGTGGGCACTGCCAGGCAGGAGATGCAGTTGTAATGTGGGGAAATGACCTGACTTTCAATTCCAACCTCCAAGATGAAAATTCAGCCCTAGATGTAGATAACTTTAATAGACACCTAAAGAATAAGCTGAAGATTTTGTCCTCATTCCTGATGAAGGGCTCTGGTCCCAAACGTCGATTTTCCGGCTCCTCGGATGCTGCCTGACCTCCTGTGCTTTTCCAGCAACACACTGTCGACTCTGATCTCCAGCATCTGCAGTCCTCACTTTCTCCCTGAAGATTTTGACCAGCAAGTGGAGGCAAGTGTTTCTACCTGAAAAATGAATGGTATAATATAACTTTTACTTACAAATGGTAATACATCTTTTGCAGATCTACCCAATCTTGCTTATGATTAATAAGATTTCATTACTACTGCCAATAATAGTTAAAGTCAAATCATTGCCTGTTAAGCTCTACCAAATGATAAGTATAAAATCAACCCAGATGCTACAATCCAAAGGATTTACCAGTGTACCATTCAGTACCATAAACTGTGTCTTCTTGAATGGGGTACATTAGAAAATAAATTGAGGAATGGAAGAATGCATCATCACGGCATACAACAGTATCTGCAAAGACAGATGGAAGCTAATTTATTTAAGTGAATACGTAAACTGTCCAAATGTAAGCACATCCTGATGTATTGGTACAGTTCTGTCAACTGAGGTCACAAGAGAAAATGGAAGGGATTTAAAGAGCAACAAATCTGGTTACAGGTTTTACTTCACTGAGTTTGAGCAAGATAAATTCTGACATTAAGGAAAAGATTGGAAGTACTTAAATGCTAACTCCATATGCCCTCCAGGCCGTATTTGAGGGCAGCAAGCTGACTAAAGAAATTTCTGCTGTCTCATCTTTAAGTAACCACGTATGTGTTTTTCAGTTTACAGATAAAATGTAGCCAGTTATCTACTTTCAGTTTGCACAGCCATTTGCAATTTCCCAGTCAAAAGACTTCTCATGTATTGTAGCTTCCTTTCAGGATTCTCATAATGTGGCTGCTGAATCAGCTGTCAGAGGTGCATTGTTCAGTGCAAGATTTTAATCTCCTTTATTTAGTAAAATTTGGGTTGTCCTCTGAGTTCAGCTTTGTTAAATTGTTTAAAAGAAGAATTTCAACTTTGGAAAGTTGCAGGCACAAACTTAAAATATGCCTTTCTGCAATTTCATCATTTCATCTGACAATGAGTTTAATGAGCCCTTATAGGAAGTATGGTCCCAGCACATTCAATCACTTAAGAAAGACTGCAATGGTTGAACAGTTAGCTTTATTTACTTTGTTCCTTATTTCTTTCTGCCTTGTTCTTAAGTTTTTATATCTCGGTACTTGTGCCTAAGATGACGTCAGGTGAAAACCTTTCACTGTACTATTGAGTGACAATAAGATCTGAGAATCTAAAATCTAACAGAATCTAAAAGCATTTATCATGAGATATAGATTTTTAGGTTTACTAAATATTGTCACTTGTACAGAGGATAATGTTGCCATGCTCCAGCGCTATCGCGGAATTAAAGAATAAGTTACTGAATAAATTGCAGAAAAGGTAAAATACTGAATAAATTAATATTAAATTGATTTTCCTAAGACTGAAACAGCTTCAAAAGTTCATCTTTCCTCTCCGTAGCCTTCACATTCTCTCTCCCCCCAGTCACTGCCGTCCAACATCGCCCCCGGGGTCTGGCCAACGTGTTCCTTTTCTGCCGCTATCAGAACCTTCCACGGCTGCTCTAGATTAATTAGCAATGTTAGATCTCATGAGATACAGGGAGAACTGGCCATTTAGATACAGAACTGGCTCAAAGGTAGAAGACAGAGAGTGGTGGTGGAGGGTTGCCTTTCAGACTGGAGGCCTGTGACCATTAGTGTTGGGTCCACTACTTTTCATGATTTATATAAATGATTTGGATGTGAACATAGGAGGTAGAGCTAGTAAGTTTGTAGATGACACCAAAACTGGAGGTGTAGTGGACGGTGAAGAAGGTTACCTCAGAGTACAACAGGACCTTGATCAAATGGGAAAATGGGCTGAGGAGTGGCAACTAGAGTTTAATTTAGATAAATGTGAGGTGCTGAATTTTGGGAAAGGCAAAGCTTAACAGAACTTATACACTTAATGGTAAGGTCCTCGGGAGTGTTGCTGAACAAAGAGACCCTGGAATGCAGATTCATAGTGGAATCAAAGGTAGATAGGAGAGTGAAGAAGGCATTTATTATGCTTTCCTTTATTGGTCAGAGCACTGAGTATAGGAGTTGGAGGTCATATTGCGGCTGTACATGACATTGGTTAGGCCACTTTTGGAATATTATGTGTAGTTATAGGAAGGATGTTGTGAAACTTAAAAGGGTTCGGAAAAGGTGTACAAGGATATTGCCATGGTTGGAGGATTTGAGCTATAGCGACAGGTTGAATAGGTTGGGGCTGTTTTCCTTGGAGCATTGTACACTGAGGGGTGACCTTATCAAGGTTTATAAAATCATGAGGGGCATGGATAGGGTAAATAGACAAGGTCTATACCCTGGGGTGGGGGAGTCCAGAACTAGAGGGCATAGGTTTAGGGTGAGAGAGGACAGATTTTGAAAAGGACCTAAGGGGAAACATTTTCATGCAAAAATTAGTGCATGTATGGAATAAGCTGCCGGGGGAAATGGTAGAGGCTGGTACAATTACAACATTTAAAAGGCATCTGGATTGGTATATGAAAAGGAAGGGTTTAGAGGGATATGGGCCAAATGGCAAATGGGAATTTAGGTATCTGGTCGGCATGGACGGGTTAGACTGCAGGGTCTGTTTCCACGCTAAACGTCTCAATGACTCTTGACTGATGGTCACTGGCTCCAAGTTAACCACTGGGGTCCTGGCTCCGAATTAACCATTGGGGTTTTGGCTCCAAGTTGACTAATGGGGTCCTATCTCTGAGTTGACCAATGCAGTGCCATAGCTCCAAGTTGACCAATGGGGTCCTGGCTCTGAGTTAACTAATGGGATGCTGGCTCTGAGTTGACCTATAGGATCCTGGTTCAGAGTTGACTAGTGGGGTGGTGGCTCTGAGCTGATCAATGGGATCCTGGTTCAGAGTTGACTGTTGGATACTCTTTTTTTACTTAGAGAAACTAGTTATCAATAATGTTATTAAGAAGCAGTGGCAGTTACATTCTAGTTGACAAGAATAAGCATCGAACTGAGTAAATTCTAAGTTCGGCATACATTTTTAAACATTAAGATGTTGATAGCTTTATCTTACTTTTGCTTTAATGCCTTAGCAACACAATAAGCCAATTACAACATGACATTGCATTCATAAGTCACTTGACTTGAACCCTTGTGACATCAGTGAGGTTAGGTTTGTGATAGCTTGTGTACATGTTTAGATAGTGTTCAACACTGTGTTTGTCACGTATCCCTATTAACAGTAGAAACAAATTTAACTGGTATACAATATTAACTCAATGAGGTAAGCTGTTTTCTTGTATTTTTAACTGTTAGACGACATTGGCCCAATCACCTTGTTTTCTTATATCTCCACATGATCTCACTCCAAGTTGACCAATGGGGTCCTCGCTCCAAGTTGATCAATGGGGTCCTCGTTCCAAGTTGACCAATGGGGTTACTGGCTTGCCTTCCGTTAGTGCCACCTGAAATGGCTTACTGAATAGCAGAAAGATATCACAGCCTTCTCAAACAAAGGTCAATCACTACCTCTGGAGCGGGAGGCCTGGGTTTGAGTCCCACCTACTCCACAGGTGTGCAATAAACTCTCTGAACAGGTTGATTAGAAAAATAAGTTAATTAAAAAAAATTGGGGTTTGGGTTGCAGCCAATTTGAGCTGCAGGCTGCTGCCCTGATTTTTAGAAGTTACAGTTCAAGGGCCCACATAGTCCACTTGACTATCTGCCTGCCCCATACAATTAGTTTATCCCCAAATGAGCCCACAATTCTTGACAGATCGGCATTGAAGTGAATTGTCTAGCATAATTACAGCATAACTCTTCCTAACATTTAAACATCAAAACATTCTGAATAAAAACTAAAGCAAAACACTGTGGAAGCTGAAAATCTCAAAGGAAAATGGAAAGTTATGGAAATATTTGTGAAGGGAGAGAGACAGGGTTGACATTTCAGTAGATGGCGCTAGAAAAACATAGCAAGTCAGACAGCATCCGAGGAGTAGGAGAGTCAATGTTTCAGGCTATGCCCCTTTGACAGGACTCAGCCAGTCCTAAATAAGGGTTTTGGTCTGAAACGTTGACTTTCCTGCCCCGCAGATGCTGCCTGACCTGTTGTGCTTTTCCAGCTCCACATCTATCGACTCTGGCTTCCAGCATCTGCAGTCCTTCCTGTCTCCCAGGGTTAACATTTCAGCTGGATTAGAAGAGGGAATAGTTGGAGGTATGATAGTTCTTCAGCAAGTGAAAAGGAGGGAGAGTGTGGTCCAAAAAAAAAGGAATGGTCCAGGAGAGGTGGAAGAAAGCAGTCAAGAGAGTGGTGGTGGAAAAGCACAGCATGGTCAGGCAACATCCGAGGAGCAGGAAAGTCAACGTTTCAGCGAAAAGCCCTTCATCAGGAAGAAAGCAGTGATTAAACAACAAAAGGTTTCATGCTGTGAGGCTAACGGAAGTGCAATAACTCGAGTAAAGAAACAGAAGGTGTGTTAGAGCAATGTGAATGTGTAGCATCAGGAATAAAAGGGAAACTAGAGTGAAAATCAAGACAGAAGAGAAGTTAACCAGTTAAGAAAGAGAAAGCACAGTGGGGGCAGAAGGTAAAGTCTAAACTGGTCAACTCATTGTTGGGTGTAGAAGGTTGGAAAGGTCCATCTGAAAGATGACTTCATGGCTTTATGCTGAACATCACTGCAACATGGCACAGGTGAACAATCACCTTTCCTTTTCTATTTTATTTAATTAGCTGGTTATTGTTCTTCCATTCACATCTTTGCTAGATACATCTCTTTTTGTTGACTTGTACCACCATCCCATTTTAGACTTTACACATTAAACCCTTTGATCACTTGTCAAGTGGGAGCTAGATATAGCACAGGGGGGGGCAATGGGACCAAAGGTTATGGGGAGAAAGCAGGAATAGGCCATTGAGTTGGATGATCAGCCATAATTATGATGAACGGCACAGCAGACTTGAAGGGCCGAATGGCCTCCTCCTGCTCCAATCTTCTATGTTTTCATGTTTCACATACAGTATTGCAGTTCCTATCATTTTCTTCTTTTTAACCCCTCGTTCAAGCACTTCCTTAAAATATTTTACAACTCTGACATCCCCGGTTCTGGTAAATGGTCATCCACCAAAAATGTTCTAAGCTGAGGTTTTGCTCAGGGGTAAGAACCAGGAATCCTGATGCCTCTTAGTCTCACAGTCCTCCCTGGGGCAAAACTAGCGCACATTGGTATTTTGATCAGGGCAGGCCTTTATTGAGCATTGAACCAGCTTTCCTGACCAGTGAAGGAGAGTGGGTGGGCTCTCCAGACTGGGTGAGCCAATCTGCAGTCTTAAAGTTTCAGAGCTGCTCCTGGCCCCAGTATAAGGTGTGGAGCTGAGAGCTTGTTTCAAGAGGCAAGTAACTTTTGAATGAGATCCAATTCTGAAATACAGAAGTAGCCAGACCAGCACAGGAAGAGGTGTGACCCACAGCACAGAGGCTTTTGACTGCACCCTTACCCTGGAGCACTTGGAACTTGGTGTCCACCAGGAGTCAGTTGATACACTCCAACTGTCTTTAATTTTGCTGTACATTTACCCCTGACTCTTGCACCTAACCTACACATGATGGGCAATTCAGCTTGGCCAATCCACCCTAACCTGCACATCTTTGGATTGTGGGAGGAAACCAGAGCAAACCCACCCAGAGAACATACAAGCTCCACACAGATAGTTGTCTGAGGCTAGAATTGAACCAGGGCCCCTGGCGCTGTGAGGCAGCAGTACTAACTACTAAACCACTTTGCCGTTTCTCTTGTGTAACACAGTAGTTTGATCCATTCTGATTTAAAAACATCTGCAGCTGTTTTTTGCTGCATTCACTTGCCTGTGGTGAAGCGAAAGAAATCTTGAGTAGACACAGTTAGCTGACTGCCTGACGTATTTCAATTATTGAGATCAACAATTGAAAAGATAATGTGTGTGCCTTTGAGTGTTGAATTCTAACAGTTTATACTTCAAACATTATTTTGGCCTGTGCAGCTATTGAATTGTAGTTGCCTTTTCTCTCTGCAATCTTTCAGATATATTCAATCAAGATTGATAGCAAAGATGTTTCTACAGTAAAGTTATAGTCATGATGTTTACAATGAAAATAGGTTTCATTGTATTCTGTAACTCTTTGGTCAAGTGTTTATATTTCAATAGTGGAATATTTCACTATTATAAGAAATAAGATGCTGTATGAAATTTCTGCACAATTTGAATATGCCCATCACATTTCAGGCATGCAACTCATAAATATCGAAATCACCGTGAAAATGGCAACAGTTTTATGTATGCCATTCAGAGACCTGAAACCAAATTTTCTTTATCAAGAAACCATTAAACTTTGGTTGATCTCAGCTTGCATTTATTCACAGAAAATAGGCTTTGTGCTTTCGAAGCAATGGGCCTCATCTCACTATCAGAATAAGGCATTACGGAATGGTTTATATGGTGGTGAACATTGAGAAAATCAGACAAGATAGAATTATAAAAACTTGCCAGACGTGGTCAGCTTCCTCAGAATGCAATTTGGAAGCATAAGGGATATATATAGGTAGCTGTGCAGCTGAGCACAAATAGTGCTGAACTTGCTAACCTTTTGAGTTTGATTAATTGAGATTAAAACCCCCAGGATTTCAGTGAGACAATGGTGCTCTGGATGCACTCCATCTGTTTGCTGCTGGCTGAATGTAGAGGAAAACAAATTCCAAGGTTCTGCCCTGCATAATAGGGCACGGTGGCTCAGTGGTTAGCACCGCTGCCTTACGGCGCCAGGGATCCAGGTTCGATTCCAGCCTCGGGTGACTGTCTGTGTGCAGTTTGCACATTCTCCCCGTGTCTGTGTGGGTTTCCTCACAGTGTCCAAAGATATGCAGAATAGCTGATGGGAACCAGATGGACCTTATTGACAATGAGGTTCTTGGTTGGGGTTGGTTAACTTGGGCCAGTCAGGAAAGCCTTGGCTAAGCAACATAACCAGGAGATTAGAATCTCCTCAGAAAGGGAAAAAAACAACTGGGAGATTAGAATCACCTCCGTTGAGGATTGACTCTGAGCTGGCTAGCAACAGCCTATGTAATATGTACTAATAAATAAAAGGTGATTTGGCAGGGCTTTTGCCTGCTGTAAACTTTGCCCTTAAGGGCTGGACTGGACTCTTTTCTGGGTTTCTGTCATTGGGGTGTCTTTAAAAGGGCAGAGACTTCTGTGAAAATTCTATACATGTTTTATGTAGTGTCCTTTGTTTTGTGAGATTTTGGGCACCTTATGGTTGTGTCCTTAATTCTCTTGTGTATTGTTACTGCTGAATTGTACGATGTATAACAATGACTAGAAGAAAAAATATACATAAGCCAGGACATTAGAATCTCCACAGAAAAGCAAAAGAAAAGAAAAAAAAATATATACAACCAGGAGATTAGCATCTCCTCAGTTGTGGAGTGACTCCAAGCTGGCTGGCTACAGCTAGTATAATGTGAGTTAATAAATAAAGGGTGACTTGGTGACAGGAAATAGCCTCTGTGCAATTATTTCAGTTCTTTCAATCTCTGTTTGATGGGCTAAGGTAAACTTGCTGTGGAAATGCTGAGCTTGAAACATGAAAACAGTATTAGCCCATAGTCAGGTGAAATGTACTGAGTCAAGGATATGGTCACGGGCATGTTTAATAAACACAATGTGTAATTCTGTTGTTCAAAAAATACATAATGTTATTCACTCACTCCAACAGTCAAGGAAGTTATAATTTCTTCACAATGGCAACATATCCCAGAACAGAACATCCCCCCACTGAAACTCCACAAATGTCCTTCTGCACAACCCTATTTCCAAATACAAATTGCCTTTGGTATCTACATATCTTATTTTAATCATAGTCGGACTACAATGTGCTCTTGCTTTTAATTTTCCAACCATTACTCAGAGGGAGCACAATTGCAATGCAGTTTAAGAGTACAAACACAGCTTTGTTAAATGTCAGGTGATCTCTCTCTCTCTCTCCCTTCCTCCTTGTCCCTCACCTTTGGTGGTCTACATTGCCCTGGCCAGGCATCACACGTAAATTAATCAATTGGAAAATGCAGACGATTTAATGGTGCCGTATAATGAAAAGTGAAAGGTACCACGCATGGTTTGGTGATGGAAAGAAGACAAAGAGAGGAGAATCTCCTCAGAAAAGAAAAAGAAAATAAAAAGAAAAGAAAAAAAAATACAACCAGGAGAGTAGAATCTCCTCAGTTGAGGATTGACTCTGAGCTGGCTGGCCATAACCAGTGCACTGCGCACTTGTAAATGAAGCTGAAAATGTGTTGCTGGAAAAGCGCAGCAGGTCAGGCAGCATCCAAGGAACAGGAGAATCAACGTTTCGGGCTTATGCGTCGATTCTCCTGTTCCTTGGATGCTGCCTGACCTGCTGCGCTTTTCCAGCAACACATTTTCAGCTCTGATCTCCGGCATCTGCAGTCCTCACTTTCTACTAGTAAATGAAGAGTGACTTGGTGACAGGAACTGGCTTCTCTCCAGTTATTTCAGTAGGTTAGGTGGATTGACTATGTTAAATTGTCCAAAATGTCCATGGACATGCAGACTAGGTGGGTCAGCCATTGGAAAGGTAGGGTCACAGACGTAGGGTGGATCTGGGTGGGATGCCCTTCGGAGGGCCAGTGTTGACTCAATAGGCCTAATGGCCTGCATCCACACTGTAGGGATTCTATGATTCACTGAGGAAAAACTAAAACAAAAAACTGAATTCTATTCAATAAAAGGCAGGAGAATTTATCAAAAGCTAAATCAAGGAGTTAGGTTTTAACAAGTCTTACAGAAGAACTAGAAATTGAGGGAATAGTGCTGGAATTCCATTAGTGACACCCAGATCACTGAAGACACAGGCTGCAATGCTGGCGTGAAGTGCAGAGGTGATGTACTCCAAGAAGACATGGTTAGAGGAGGTGTGGGCTTTGGAAGGGTGTTGTAGGAGTGAAGGAGGCTAAAAAAACAGAATAACTCATGTTCATCTACTATCTTTGTTTTCTTGGATCTCAGACAATCCAAATATGTTTTGCAGTCAATCAAGTAGTTTTAAACTGCAGCCACTGTTTTACTGTAGGCAGATGCAGCAGCAATTCTATACACAGCGAGACTCTTAAAACACCAATTGAGTAAATGAACATTAAGTTTGTTTTGTTAATACTGGTTGATTAAAAAGAGCACAGAAGAGTCCAACACAGGAACAGACCTTTCAGCTCACCATATCTATGCTGACCAAGATGCCATTCTAAACTAATGCCATTCTAAACTAATCCCATCTACCAGTGCATGGGCCATATCCCTCTATTCTCTGCCAGTCATGTGTCTACCTACAATCCCCAGAACCTGATCAGGTATACTGTAGAGCTCTGTGGGAAGCAAGGGCAGTGATTGCTGGCCCTTGCTGAGATATTTGTATCATCGATAGTCACAGGTGAGGTGCCAGAAGACTGGAGGTTGGCTAACATAGTGCCACTGTTTAAGAAGGGTGATAAGGATAAACCAGGGAACTATAGACCAGTGAGCCTGACGGCAGTGGTGGGCAAGTTGTTGGAGGGAATCCTGAGGGACGGGATTTACATGTATTTGGAAAGGTAAGGACTGATTAAGGATAGTCAACATGATTTTGTGCATGGGAAATCATGTCTCATGAACTTGGTTGAGTTTTTTGAAAAAGTAACAAAGAGGATTGATGAGGGCAGAGCGGTGGACGTGATCTATATGGACTTTAGTAAGGCATTTGACAAGCTTCCCCATGGGAGACGGTTAGCAAGTTTAGATCACTTGGAATACAGGGAGAACTAGCCATTTAGATACAGAACTGGCTCAAAGGTAGAAGACAGAGAGTGATGGTGGAGGGTTTTATCAGACTGGAGGCCTGTGACTAGTGGAGTGCCACAAGGATCGTGCTGGGTCCACTACTTTTCATCATTTACATAAATGATTTGGATGTGAGCATAAGAGGTATAGTTAGTAAGTTTGCAGATGACACCAAAATTAGAGATGTAGTAGACAGCGAAGAAGGTTACTTCAGATTACAACAGGATCTTGATCAGATAGACCAAGGGGCTGAACAGTGGCAGATGGAGTTTAATTTAGATAAATGTGAGGTGGAAAAGCAAATCTAAGCAGAACTTATACACTTAATGGTAAAGTCCTAGGGAGTGTTGCTGAACAAAGAGACCTTGGAATGCAGGTTGGGTTAGGATATCCGGCCAGCATGGACGTTTGGACTGAAGAGTCTGTTTCCATGCTGTACATTTCTATGACTCTTTGACTTTAAATGCCTCTTAAACGTTTGCTATCATATCTGTTTCTACCACGCACCCTGGAAGTGCATTGCACTTCCACCTACCACCCTTGCACATCTCCTTTAAACTTTTTCCCTCTCACCTTAAACCTATTCCTCCCTAGTATTTGACATTTCCATCCTGGGAAAAGACTCTGACTTTTCACCCTATCCATAATTCCCATAATTTTGTACACTTCTGCCAGATTGCCACTCAGTCTGCTCGCGAAAACAATTCAAGTTTGTCCAACTATCTCCTTGTAGCTAATACAATCCAATCCAGGCAACGTTCTGGCTAACGTCATTTGCACCATCTCCAAGATATCCCACATCCTTCCCAGAGTGTGTGAGGATGCTAAAGCTTTAAGAGAGTATTTTGTCCAGGGATTTTTTTTTGAAGTGGAGTTTTAAGGCAGAGGTACTGTGGTGTCTAGTGAAGACCTATAAAGTAAACAGCTTTGGAGTTTGTGAGTTCTTTTTGAAAGTTGCAACAATAGAGACAGCCTGGATGGGTGTGGCCAGCTCTCACAAATTAGGATTTGGAGTTATAGAGTCATAGAGTCCTACAGCATAGAGACAGATCCTTTAGCCCAAACTGGTCCATTTTTATTCTTCTAATTTTCTTTCAGTTTTCAGTTGCTGTTGCTGTCACAACAGGGCAGAAACTCCTAGTGTTTCGAGGAACCTTTCGTCTCTCTCAGTTACAGTTAGTGGCTGGCATTTCTCTCTGCTGTTGCTTACTGGGAGACAAATCTATTTCTCTGAATTTGCCTTTTTGCCAAGGGAGAAAGTGAGGACTACAAATGCTGCAAATAAAAGTCGAGAGTGTGTTGCTGGAAAAGCACAGCAGGTCAGGCAGCATCCGAGGAGCAGAAGAATCAATGTTTCGGGCATAAGCCCTTCATCAGGAATGAGGCTTGTGGGCTGGGGGCTGAGAGATAAGTGGCAGGGGAGGGGAGGGGATAGGATTGGAGGGAAGGTACCTATTACCTCCCTCATCTTCATCCACCTATCGTTTTCTCAGCTACCTTGCATGAGCCCCACCCCCCCTCCCATTTGTCTCTCAGCCCTCGGTCCACAAGCCGTGGGTGGCACGGTGGCACAGTGGTTAGCACTGCTGCCTCACAGCGCCTGAGACCCAGGTTCAGTGGACTTGTCGAAGGGCCTGTTTCCACACTCTAATCTAATCTAATCTAATCTAATCTAATCTAAGGCTCATTCCTGATGAAGAGCTTACACCTGAAACGTCGATTCACCTGCTCCTCGGATGCTGCCTGAACTGCTGTGCTTTCCTGGCAACATAATCTCAACCTTTTGCTCAGGAGTGTGCTTTTGAGATGTTACTATTTTGGAACAGTTAATTAGTAAATTCCTGTATCTATTATTCCATTAAATTTTCCAATAGAGTTAAGGTATTCTAATCTTTTTATTCTTTTGTTGTATGCTTAACCAAATTGTGATGTACGTAATGTCAAATAGTTTGACCAATCGAATTGCATCAGAAACACAGCATGTTATTTTTGCCTTTAAAATAGAAAAAGATTAGGATCTAGGTTGCCATCTTAAAATAGTTTGAGGGGGTCTGGTCTGGTCCATACCAAATGCGGCAACCAGAACTGCACATAATACTCCAAATGTGCCTAACTAAAGATTTATTTCGCTGTAACATGACTTGCCAACGTTTATACCGATGAAGGTAAGCATGTTGTACACCTTCTTTACCACCTTAACCACATGTGTTGCCACTTTTGGGAAGCTATGGACTTTGACCCCAAGATCCCTCTGTATATCAATGCTCCTCAGGGTCCTGCCACTTACTATGCACTTTTATCTTGCATTTGATCTCCCAAAATGCATCACCTCACACCAACTGTCATTTCTCCATTCACCTTTTCAACTGATTTCTGCCATATCCTTTGACAATCTTCCTCACTATCCATAACTCCAAAAGTTTTTGTGTCATCTGCAAACCTACTAATCAGAGCACCTATATTTTCGTCCAAATTATTCACATATATATAATACTAACAACAGAATCCCAGTACTGATCTTTGTTGGACATCATTGGTCAGAGACGTATAACCAGAATCTCGATTTTTCGAATGAGACAAGAGGGGAGTAGTTTGTTCGGGTAATTGATCGTTCAGTTAACCAGAAACAAGTGGTAATTTATGAATGCCAGTTATCCGAGCGTTTCTCAGTTATCCGGCAATGTACACCATAATGCCGATTTACCGATAACTGATCTATCATAAACAAGCAGTAATTTGAGTGCTGGTTATCAAACAATTCTCAATTATCCAGCAATGCACACCATAATGGCATTTAACTGATATCTGAATGCTGAGTTGCCTAATGCTGTTTTTATGAAACCTTGAGATCTTGTTCAGATAATCCGAAATTCAGATAATTGATGTTCGGATAATCAAGGTTCTGCTGACGTCAGAGAAACGCCCTCCATAAAAACTGTCCGTGGACAATTGAGATTAAGGACAATTGAGACACTCAACTCCTCCTCCTCCTTAATCTCAACGTGCCCCAGAAATCAACATTTCCCTCCCTAATCTAGTCATCATCTATATCCTTCTATTTAGTGAATGACAATGAGAAGTACTCATTAAGGACTTCGCCCAATTTCTCTGGTTCCACACATAAATTACCTTCATTGTCCTTGAGTGGACCTACTCCTTCTCTCGTTATTCTTTTGCTCCAAGTATACATGTACAATGCTTTAAGATTCTCCTTAATCCTACTTACCAAGGACATTTCATGGCACCTTCTAGCTCTCTTAATTCCTTGTTTAATGTCTTTTCTGCTTCCATTGTATTCCTCAATGGCTTTGACTGATTTTAGTTTCCTAAACCTTACATATGCTTCCTTTGTCTTTTTGGCTAAACTTTCAATATCTCTCGTAATCCAGGATTTCTGAATCTTGCCATCCTTATCTTTCATCCTCACGGGAACGTGTTGGTTCTCAATTCTGATCAAGTGATTTTGAAAAGGCTCCAACATTGTCAAATATGGATTTACTGTCAAATAGCCAGCCCAATCTAATTTGTTCAGTTCTTGTCTAATACTGTTGTAATTAGCCTTCCCCCACTTTCGCATTTCCATCTGAGGACCAGTCTTATGCTTATCTATAACTATCTTAAAACTAACAGAATTATGATCACTGTTCCCAAAATGACGTCCCACTGAAACTTCAATCAGCTGGCTAAGCTCATTCCCCAATACAAAGTTTAGTACAGTCCTTTCCTTGATTGGACTACCTACATGCTGTTTCAAAATGTAGTCCTGCATGAACCTTATAAATTCTGCCCTATTTAAGCCCTTGGGAGTTCCTTTTGATATTAGAGAAGGTAAAATCACCCACAATAACAACTCAGTTGTTGTTACATCTTCTCAGGATCTGCCTACATATCTGTTCTTCTATCTCCCACTGGCTGCGGGAGGTCTATTATATAACAGCATCGAAGTGATTGGGTCTTTCATATTCCTGAGTTTTACGCATATGGCCTCTCTGGATGAGCCCTCCAAGATGTTCCCTCCGAGTGCAGCTGTGACATTCTCATTAATCAGTAATGCAACTCCCCACCCCTTTTACTTCCCTCCCCATCTCACCTGAAAACATCTAAACCCTGGAACATTGAGCTGCCAGCCCTACCCTTCTCTCAACCAAGTTCCCGTAATGACTACCACAGCTCCCATGTACTAATCCAGGATCTAAGCTCATCTTCCTTAACTATTGCATTAAAATAGATATACTCAGACAGCCAATCCTACTGTGTTCATTAACCTGGCTCTGTCTGTTCTTCCTGTTAGGTTTATTTCATTTAACATTGACCTGCTCCTCCATCCCTCCGCACGTTGACACATTGTTCTGGTTCCCACCCACCCCCACCCAAGGAATATTGGCTTTAAAGTAAATGATGTTTCAGTTCTGCAATTTCCTCTGAGAGCATTGTGGGTGCCCCACAAGGACTGCAATGTTTCAAGGTAGCAACTTCCCACCAACTACTCAAAGGCAACTAAGGATGGTGACAAATGCTGTCCTAAGCAGTGATAACCTATTCCATGCATGAGTAAAAACAAAGGTTTTACAAAGTCATACTCCATCTAGAGGACTGTACTTAGTTTTGGGCACTGAACCTAAGGTGTGATTTTTCAATATGAAACCATGTCTTAACGAGTAAAGAAATACTTGCATTTGTCATGAATTTCATGATCACCAAATGTTGAGAATTGTAGCGCTGGAAAAGCACAGCAGGTCAGGCAGCATCCAAGGAGCAGGATAGTTGACATTTCGGGCAAAAGCTGTGCTCAAGAATGTGCTCGTCGAATGCTGCCTGACCTGCTGTGCTTTTCAAGCACCACCGTTTTCAATTCTGACTCTCCAGCATCTGCAGTCCTCACTTTCTCCATGATCACCAAATGTCCAGTCATGCTTTGCAGTTAATGAAATACTTGTGAAGCTGCTGTTGTACTGTCGGAAGTGTGACAGCTAATTTGTGCTTACAAAAATTAACAAAGTGATAATGATCAGATTAGCTGTTTTTAAACCAATTAAGGAATTTAACATTGTCCAGGAGACTGGGTGGAAAACTCCATTATGAAGACAGATTGCATAGATTTGTAATCTGTTTCTCTGAGGGATTGGGTTTGTTGCTATTGTCAAGGCTGATCAATAGCTGTTTTTGTCAGATACTGGTGTCATGAAGTGTAGATCAAATGTTTTGAATTCTGTATAGATAAGTCATAATCCAATAGAGTGTGAAACGGGCTAAAAGGTGCTGAATAGGCTATCCTGGGTCTAATGTTCTGCCATCAGTAGAGACATTGGCGGCATCAAGAGAGATAATGGACAAGGTAGAACTTGATGTTTTCTGCACATTCAAAAGCAACCTTTGTCCCCGGTTTTGAGCAGCTGCTGCCTTCATGAAGTTGTTGGGGTGGGGCAATAATAATGTGCTCAGAATACGCCAATAATGTGTGTGTGTGTGAGTGTGTGTGTGTGTAGGTTGTGTGTGTGAGTGAGTGTGTGTGTATGTGAGACTGTGAGTGTGTGAGTACATGTGAGTATGAGTGTGTGTGTGTGTATGTGTGTGTCTGTGTGTGTGTGAGAGAGTATGTGTGTGTGTCTGTGTGTGAGAGTATATGTGTGTGTGTAAGTATGTGTGTGAGAGAGAGCGTGCGTGTCTGTGTGCGTGTTTGAGAGAGAGGGTATGTGAGTATGTGTGTGTGTGAGACAGAGTGTGTGACTGTGTGTGTGTATACATGTGTGTGCACACGCGTGCGCACGTGCGTGCCAACACATACGTTATCTCAAATATAATCTATTGTTAAACCATAAAACACATGCATAACTGTATGTTACTTTCTGAACAGAGTGAGATTAAAGGATGAGCACATTAATCAGCAAGGGAGCATTAGCTGTACCTTTAAATATCATTGGATTTACCTTCATAGGTTACTAAACGATAAGGTAAGTCTTTTCAGGGCATCTCAGGTTTGGTCTGACCATGTGCTTGTTGTCCACTACATAAAGTGTGCCCACAATAAACAGGCAAAATAATGCTGCACTCTCTGCAAGGGATCAGGGATCTGTGATTCAAGACACATATGTGAAAGGTTTTCTTAGTTCAAAATTAAACTTTTCCAAGGAATCTACAACAAGATTCCAAACTATTAATTTGAGAACTTTGAAGAATGGTCCATTATAGAGTCATACAGTCATACAGCTCAGAAACAGATCAGCAAGTTTTGAAAAGATTTGTAGCTCAGGTTAAGGTTCTGGATGTGAGTTTGCTCACTGAGCTGGAAGGTAACCTCATACTAGGTAACATCATCAGTGAGCCTCTGGTGAAGCACTGGTGTTATGTTCCACTTTCTATTTATGTATTTAGTTTTCTTTGGGTTGGTGATGTCACTTCCGGTTCTTTTTTCTCAGCGGATGGTATATGGGGTCCAAATTGATGTGCTTGTTGATGGAGTTCCGGTTGGAATGCCATGCTTCTAGGAATTCTCTGGCATGTCTCTGTTTGGCTTGTCCTAGGATAGATCTGTTGTCCCAGTCAAAGTGGTGTTCTTCCCCATCTATATGTAAGAATACTAGTGAGAGAGGGCCATGTATTTTTTGTGGCTAGTTGATGTTCATGTATCCTGATGGCTAGTTTTCTGCCTGTTTGTCCAATTTGGTGCTTATTACAATCCTTGCAAGGTATTTTGTAAATGACATTCATTTTGCTTGTTGTCTGATTAGGGTCTTTTAAGTTCATTAGCTGCTGTTTTAGTGTGTTGGAGAGCTTGTGAGCTACCATGATGCTAAGAGGCCTGAGTAGTCTGGCAGTCATTTCCGAGATGTCTTTGATGTAGGGGAGAGTGGCTAGGCTTTCTGGACGCGTTTTGTCTGTTTATTTGGGTTTGTTCCTGAGAATTCGGTGGACTGTGTTTATTGGGTACCCATTCTTTTTGAATATGCTGTATAGGTGATACTCTACTGCTTTTAATAGTGTGTCTGTGCTGCAGTGTGTGGTGGCTCATTGAAATAATGTTCCAATGAAGCTTTGTTTGTGGGTGTTGGAATGATTGCTTCTCTAGTTCAATATTTGGTCCATATATGTTGTTTTCCTGTAGACGCTGGTTTGAAGTTCCCCGGTGGCTGTTCACTCTACTGTGACATCTAGGAATAGCAGTTTGTTGTAGCTTTCCTCCTCTTTAGTGAATTTTATGTCAGTGAGGGTATTATTGATGGTCTTGAAGGTTTCCTCTAATTTGCTTCGTTTAGGGATCCCAAAGGTGTTGTCCATATAGCGGACCCAAAGTTTGGGTTGGATGGTTGGCAGAGCTGTTTGTTTGAGTGTCTTTTGATCGAGTCTCTGCATTTCTATTTTTGCTCGGAACACTGATATCAGTGATCCCATGGGTGTTCCATTGATTTGCTTGTAGGGCTTGTTATTGAAAGTGAAGTGTGTGGTAAGGCATAGGTCCACTAGCTTGACAATGTTGTTATTGTTGATGAAGTTGGCAGTGTCTGGTGTTTGTGTATTAGGTTCTACTAATAGTATAGTTAGTGTTTCCTTGGCCTGGTTGATGTTGATGGATGTGAACAGGACTGTTACATCAAAGGAGATCATTATTTCATTCTCTTGGTGTCTTTGACAGCATTTGGGATTTCTTGGGCGGAGTGAGTGGAGTGGCCTGAATCCTATACTAAGTATTTTAATCTTCTGTGGAGTTCCTTGGCTAGTCTGGTGTTCCTAGAATTCCTAGAAGCATGGCATTCCAACCAGAACTCTATCAACAAACACATTGATTTGGACCCAAATACCATCTTCTGAGAAAAAGAATCAGAAATGACTTCACCAACCCAAAGAAAACATAAATAGAAAGCGGGACATACCACCAATGCTTCACCGGAGGCTCACTGATGATGTTACCTCATGTGGTGATGAAACGTCTGAAAATAAACATTCCAGCTCAGCTATCTAACTCATATCCAGAACAGAAACAGATCCTTCAGTTCAACCAGTCCAGGCTAACCATGTTCCCAAACTAAACTAATCCCATCTGCCTGTATTTGGTCCATATTCCTCTAATCCTTTCCTGTTCATGTACTTACCATGAAATGTCTTTTCAATGTTGGAACTGTACCAGCATCCACCGCTTCCTCTGGAAGTTAATTCTACATACTTTCTGTGCAAAAAAGATTGCCCCTCATGCCTTTTTAAAAACTTTCTACTCTCACCTTAACTGTATAGCATCTAGTTTTGAACTCCTCCACCCTAGGGAAAAAAAAACCCTGCTAGTCCAAGTCCTATCAGCAACCAGGAATGCCAGAAATTAGCATCTGCACTGTTAGATTCTGGGGCTGGGAGGTTTCTCTGATCTCAAGGTGTGATGAATGTGATAGAGGAAGACAGAGAGAGTCTGCTGCATTGGGCTGAATCTCAGGGAGTTTTTTTGGGTCATTGCCGGTTGGATTTTATGAAGGGCTTTTCACAAGGAGTTTTCTATATCTTATCAAACCTACCTCTTTAATGACCTGCCCCTACCCCTACTGCATCCTCCCCTAAGGCGTGGTAGTTTTCTTGCTGCATACATCACGTGTTTGCCGTATGAGCCCCGACACATCTTACAGGTGTCAGACTGATGTGGCACACCGCCATACAGCAGGATGTCTGACCTCTTGACCAAGCACTGCAGACCGGCAAGGCAAGCTCTCTCATTGTGTAACTGTGTTCATTGGCGAAGCAAGGTAAGACATGGATACTGCAAATGTCCAGGTAGGCACTAACTTTGCAAGCACTATGAGATAAAGCAAGAAGCCCTGGCCCAAACTGTGTAAGCTCTGTTCCTGCCCCAATTCCAGCACAGTGGCCCAGTGATTAGTACTGCTGCCCATTAGCGCCAGAGACGTGGGTTCGATTCCAGCCTCGGGTGACTATCTGTGTGGAGTTTGCGTATTCTCCCTTTGTCTGTGTGGGTTTCCTCCGGGTGATCTGGTTTCCTCGCACAATCCAAAGATGTGCAGGTTAGGGTGGATTGGCCATGCTAAGTTTCCCCACAGTGTCCAGGGATAGACCAGGTGCATCATCCATGGGAAATGCAGGATCGGGTGGGCCTGGGTGGGATGTTATTTGGAGGGTCGGTGTGGAATTGATGGACCGAATGGCCTGCCTCCACACTGGAGCCACATTTCAGTGCTGAGTGACAGTGTATCCTGGAATTCAGCTCAGTGTATCGTCAGCATCCTGCGAGTGGATCCAAGAGACGCCAAGAGAATCGTGAGGGGTTGGCAAATCTTAGATGCCAATGCCCAGGGATGAAGGGTGTGTGAAACTGCTCCTGATGGGAGTTGGTGCTGAGTAACATGGAAGTTATTCACAGGCAGCAGAGAGCTCAAGTTGCCAGGTGCCTGCTCCGGCTTGATGAGGAGAATTCTCGGCATCTCGTTTCTTGGTGCATTTAGTAGGAAAGGAAGCTGCATTTTAATGAAGCAAGCTTGGTCATTAACAAAGCATTAAATATGCAATTATTCCTCTTACTTGGCAGCTCACTGCTGCCTAATAAGAAAATCACCTCAATACCTGGCAGATGTATTAAAAATGCAGAGAGTTGCTTCTGATGGTGAGACAGACCCACCAGGACCTCTGTGAATCTGTATCAAATCTTGTCATCGCCCACATCATTCATGCCCCTATAAAATTCTGCCCTTCATTACTAAATTGAGTACAACTTATTATACCTGAAAATGTGTTGCTGGAACAGCGCAGCAGGTCAGGCAGCATCCAGGGATCAGGAGAATCGACGTTTCGGGCATTAAATTACCCGTAGTGTTAGGTAAGAGGTAAAATGTAGGGGTATGGGTGGCTTGCACTTCGGCGGGTCGGTGTGGACTTGTTGGGCCGAAGGGCCTGTTTCCACACTGTAAGTAATCTAATCTAATCTAATCTAAACTTATTATACCACCTACAATGGCACTCACTCAACTTAGAGCAGACGATCTTGTTTCATTTCAACTCCCAGCTATTGCAATACATTTCTGCATTCTCTATTTTTCTTCAAAAAAATATATTGACTCAAAATTTGCTGTGTCGGGACAATGAGCACCATTCATTGCTAACTAGATCTTCATTGACGTTACATTGGACGTCGAGATGGAAATGGCTGGACACCTGGGACCTGAGAGTATCTCATAAAGAAATTGTAGTAATGGATCATGAATTTAGCAGAATAAAGACTGAATTGGAATAGTAAGTTAGAACGTGAGTTCTTTAAAATCTCCAACAACAATTAAATCCTGAAGAAATGAGGCTCTACACATTAATTTTCGAGATTGTTAAAAGAATGGCGTGACTTAAACTAGTTTGATAAACATTCCAAAAACGGAAATAATGGCAGATCCTGTAAATCAGGACAAAAGCAGAAGTTGCTGGAAAAGCTCAGCAGGCCTGACAGCGTCTGTGAAGAGAAATCAGAGTTAATGTTTCAGGTCAGATGACCCATCCTCTTTTCCAGCAATGTCTGTTTTGGATAAATATTCTGTCATGAGTTTACTTGATATTGTCATGTAGGTACAAAGGTTCCTGCAGGCTCGTCTGGCAAAATGATAATGGTAATGGTAATGTAATGTAATGGTAATGTAATGTCATGGTATGGTTATGGTAATGTCATGGTAATGGTAATGTAATGTAATGGTAATGTAATGGTAATGGTAATGTAGTGGTAATGGTATGGTTATGGTAGTATAATGTCATGGTAATGGTAATGTAATGTAATGGTATGGTTATGGTAATGGTAATGTCATGGCAATGGTAATGTAATGTAACGGTAATGTAATGGTAATGGCAATGGTAATGTAATGGTAATGGTAATGTAAAGTGTCACAAAGCTAGTCCCTTTTTTCTAAAAGCTGTTCCTTTTCTCAAGGATACTGTGTCCTTGATTTTTTTCCCATGGGAGTTGTAAATGGGCCGGGCTCCAACTAGACTAGTTTGTACAGAAATGAAAAGGATTTTGAGACGCCTTTTGTTTATATGTAAACAGATGAGACTTCAGGCCAAAGTGGTCATGTTTTAGAAGTGACCTGTAGAATGAAAGGGGAGCAGTCAGCTCTCTAGCAGCTCAGTTCAGTCCAGAACTAGTTAGGCGATCAACAGTGAGATGTGTGAAAACAGGCTCTCTCTCCTCTCTCCTCTCTCTCTCTCTTTCTGCCCTTCTAAATCTGTTCCTTTTTTTTAACTGTGTTTTCAGGGGCTTTACTTATTTGGGACTGTTGTGTATGCTCAGAACAGCCTAATTAAGTCTAGTTTGGACAGACTGAGTTCTGTAGGCGTTCTTTATTCTGTTCTTTGTGTTCAATTGTGTAATTTTGTGAATAAATTTTTGTCTGATTTAAAACCTGGTAGTTATCCTAGCTACCTTACTCTGGATAATTTTCACTGTACACTTACTGAAACAAATTGCAAAGTTATAGCTTGCTTAAGAATTTTTTGAGTGGTCTGGCCTAGTCGATAACAAGTAGTAATGGTAATGTAATGGAATGTTAATGATAATGTAATGGTAATGGTAATATAATGGTAATGGTAATCCCCTGCCCTTCAGTCCAGAACTAGTTAGGCGATCAACAGTGAGATGTGTGAAAACAGGCTCTCTCTCCTCTCTCTCACTCTCTCTCTTTCTGCCCTTCTAAATCTGTTCCTTTTTTTTAACTGTGTTTTCAGGGGTTTTGCTTATTTGGGACTGTTGTGTATGCTCAGAACAGCCTAATTAAGTCTAGTTTGGACAGACTGAGCTCTGTAGGGGTTCTTTATTCTGTTCTTTGTGTTCAATTGTGTAATTTTGTGAATAAATTTCTGTCTGATTTAAAACCTGGTAGTTATCCTAGCTACCTTACTCTGGATAATTTTCACTGTACACTTACTGAAACAAATTGCAAAGTTATAGCCTGCTTAAGAATTTTTTGAGTGGTCTGGCCTAGTCGATAACAAGTAGTAATGGTAATGTAATGGAATGTTAATGATAATGTAATGGTAATGGTAATATAATGGTAATGGTAATCCCCTGCCCCTGAGTTCAAAGGTTTTGGTTAAAATCGCACCTGTTGCAGAAATACCCGAACAGGAAATACAATCATAGAGATATGCAACAGGGAAACAGGGAACAACTCCTCCTTGCTGTCTAGATATCTTAAATTAATCTAATCCCGTTTGTCAGCATTTGATCTATATCCCTCTAAACCCTTCCTATTATGTTTACGGGAAGTGTTCACAGGAGTTCCATATATTTTACAGGTGATGGGGTGCTTTTACATTACATTACATGACATGACAGTGTGGAAACAGGCCCTTCGGCCCAACAAGTCCACACCGACCCGCCGAAGGGAAACCCACCCATACCCCTACATTTACCCCTTACCTAACACTACGGGCAATTTAGCATGGCCAATTCACCTGACCCTGCACATCTTTGGACTGTGGGAGGAAACCGGAGCACCCGGAGGAAACCCACGCAGACACGGGGAGAACGTGCAAACTCCACACAGTCAGTCGCCTGAGGCGGGAATTGAACCCGGGTCTCAGGCGCTGTGAGGCAGCAGTGCTAACCACTGTGCCACCGTGCCGCCCACTAATAATTTTTCAATTTCTGTAATTATTCGCACAACTGCTATGCATGAAGCTGCTGTGGGAGTCACACACAAATGTTGTGATTCTGACAGCAAATTCTTGACCGAACATCTCATTATCATGTTCCTAATATCTTTCTCAAACACATCCACTTATCAAAAATGCGATTATGATTTCTTTACAGAAAGGTATCTGCATGTGTGCATGAACATCCACCAAAAGCATAGGAAATGTTGGCAAAAAGAAAAAAACAGATGTAGATTTATGAATATAGACACTGTTTATTTTTTGCAATCCAGCTGTTTAAGTAACATCAGCAAAGCAGTAACTCTGAAGCGAAGCAGAAACAATGAGGGCATTTAAGGGGGTTTTAGTTCAGCATATGATTAGATTTAGATTACATTATAATGTGGAAACAGGCCCTTTGGTCCAACAAGTCCACACCGACCCACGAAGCGCAACCCACCCATTCCCCTACATTTACCCAACACTACGGGCAATTTAGCATGGCCAATTCACCTGACCTGCACATCTTTGGACTGTGGGAGGAAACCGGAGCACCCGGGGGAAACCCACGCAGACACGGGGAGAATGTACAAACTCCATACAGTCAGTCGCCTGAGGCGGGAAATGAACCCGGGTCTCCGGCACTGCGAGGCAGCAGTGCTAACCACTGTGCCACCGTGCCGCCCAGGGATTACGCAGGGAATGGAGGAATAAGCTCCAATGGAAGACAGAAGAGATTAGTTTCATTTGGCACAACATTGTGGGCCGAAGGGCCTGTTCCTGTGCTGTACTGTTCTAGGTTCTAAGTCCTGCAATATTGTATGAAGCGTTTTATACTGTCAAAAATCTATTTTGTGTTTTTCTTTAAGAATCAAACATATAGCAAATTCTCTAATGCTGCTATCACAATGAAATATTACGCAGTCTCGCACGCTTCATCACATTGCAACCAACAACTGAGCTTCTTATGATGTTAGTTCAGAGCAATCTCACAATTGGACAAACCTCCAATTCAGTAGGAAATATTACTCAAGTATCTGACATCGCTTCTTGGGAAAATTTCAGTTTAGTAGCTTGGACGGTAACAAAAATAACCAGATGAATCAATGCTCCATCAAAAGAGATGGCAAAAAGCATCATGAATAAAGCTGCGTGCTTGAACGATTGAAACAGATGGTCAACACACAGTGATACTCTCTTGAGAATGCTGAATATGGACTACATGACTAATAGTACTCAATAGATTTCATTAAATACGAGGAGAGAATAACAAAAGTAGGTATCATCTGTTTAAAATACAGCGTTGCATAATAATGTGGCAGTGACTGTAAGCGTCAGTTAGTTGAGTGATAATTTAGGCTACTGATCTGACGTATCAAAATTAATAAATTCCACAAGATGATAAGTTCTGAATAAAGTTTCCAGAATCTCACTTGGGTGCAAGTTCACTAAATTGGCCAGCACTTCCTTGCCACAAGTCACTGCCCTCTGATTGGGATAACCAGTAGCAGCAGAGAAGTACAATGACTCCGAGTTCTGCAGCTTTCTGGCCAAACTCAGAATTGAGAACCTTCCTCAGTCTGCTGCTGCTGAAAAACAAAATAATTAAATTTTCCTGGTTCTGACAGTGATCCCTAGGGCTCTTGCAAATGCGCCAATCTGTGCAGCCCCTGGACCATAGCAAACTACAGCACATTTCTTCCCTATAAATTTCAAAGATAGGCACCTACCCTTTGCTGAGGACCATGAGAGAGAAGGCACCATCACCCACTCTGCTCTTGTCTAAGTGTATTTACTCCAGTTGCAAGACCTCTGCACAATCTGAAACAACACAGTACACTGAAATCATTGAGGAGTACTTTATCCCTTATACCTAGGAACCAGCTCAAAATTTTGCACTCATTAGGAGTTATCTAAAAGTGCTCAGTGTAGAATTTGGACTCTAACATGACCAATCTGCCAATGTAAAATGGGTGTGACAAGCCTCAAGCTTTGGGAATAATACCCAAAGATTGAAGTTTGTCCTGAAATTTGTGTACACTATCTTTAGATGTCGAAGACAGGCCCCTTACACAGAGGAGCCTAACACCTGACAAATGATTCCTGGGAAGTAAAGTCTCCAATGAGTGGAGAGGCGATTTTGGACATTGTAATTCATGAGGCGTTGGGAGGATCAATGGTTCTATGGAGTTCACAGCTTACTGCAATTGGTTTCCCATTTCCTGCTTTCCATCCCTCCTCTCCATCCACCCTTGGCATTCAACAGGGTGCTGGCATTACAGCACCACCATGATTGGCAATGCAGAGGTCTGGGCTGCCTGCAGGAACATGGCATGTGCTGACAGTGTGCCGGACAACTTTGGATGAGACCCGAGGACTGTTTCAGAGCTTGGAATTGAACCTCCCGGCTCAGTTCCATGCATCTTCCTTTTTATTCATCCATGGGGTACAGGACTCACTGGTCAGGCTGCTCATCCTGAATTGGATTAGATTCCCTACAGTGTGGAAACAGGCCCTTTGGCCCAACAAGTCCACACCGACCCTTTGAAGAGCAACCTACCCACCTACATTCACCTTACACAACAGGCAATTTAACATGGCCAATTCACCTAACCTGCACATCTGTGGACCGTGGGAGGAAACCAGAGCAGCCGGAGAAAGCCCATGCAGACACAGGGAGAATGTGCAAACTCCACACAGATAGCTGCCCCAGGCGGGAATTGAACCCGGGTCCCTGGCGCTGTGAGGCAGCAGTGCTAACCACTGAGCCAAGGTGCCGCCCTGCTGATAAAAAGTGTTGGTGAATTAAACCATCGCAGTCCACGTGGTGTAGGAACACACATAGTGCTGATTGTGACAGAGATCCAGGATTTTGTCCCAGCAACAGTAAGGAAACCTTCCTTCCCAGCCAGTAACTAATTTCTACACTATTGTTTGAAATGATCAATGATGAGAACACGCTGAAAAAAAAACTGATCAAAGCTGTCTTAACTTTTACACGCTGAGCCAGGGTTAAACCTATTTCTCTTTCCATTTCTGAGTCATACATCACTTATTTTCTGAGGAAGAGAACAGACGGTATAATTCCAGACCTGTTTAACTGTCAATCTCAAGCTGGTCATAAAGAGGTGATTCATCAGGGCATGTTGTCTGTTTAATTACACTACGTTAGTGACACCACTGAGCCAGGTTGTGCACGGAAGCAAAGACAATTATGCTCGCACCCAAATTATTCCCACAGCTCTCTTGATTTTCAGTTGCAAGTGGCAGCAGGTATTAAATGGGCATTTTGGTAGCACTAACTTATGTCATTCTTGTGGTCAGCAGTTCAGCAGAATAGCAGTGACTGGAGTAACTCATGGTGTGCAAAAGATTGACTGCACACCTACTGAACGTCAGTTATCTGAACATCTGTGAAAGGCCATTGAAACAAGATAAATGGAGTGAATTCATGTCTTACATTTTCCACAAAATGTCCATTATAACAAGAGATTACATCGAGAATGTAGAATACCTTTGACTAAGTGGGAGAAAGTGAGGACTGCAGATGCTGGAGAGTCAGAGTCGAAAAGTGTGGTGCTGGAAAAGCGCAGCGGGTCAGACAGCATCTGAGGAGCAGGAGAGTCTCTGATCACATTCCTGATGAAGGGCTTATGCTTGACACATCGACTCTCCTGCTCCTAGGATGCTGCCTGACCTGCTGTGCTTTTTCAGCGCCACACTTTTCACCTTTGATTAAGTGGAAGAGCTGCTTTCTATTCACCCTCTCCATCATAACCTTTACTTTCTCTGCTCTGAAGAAAACAGCCCAAGCTTATCCAGCATCTCCTCATAGCTAAGGTGGTCCAATCCAGGCAACATCTTGGTATGTCTCATTTGCACCTCCTCCAATGCAGTCACATCTTTCCTACGGTGTGCTGACAGTAGTGCACACAGTGTTCTAGTTATAATCTAAACAAAGTTCTGTACAGCTCCAGCTCCTTGTCTTATAATCTATGTCACAACTGATAAAGGCTCTTATGCATATTAACTACCCTATTACACTGTCCTGCCCCCATCAGGGATCTGCAGATAAGCACCCGAAGATCCCACTGTTCTTCTAAGCTTCCAAGTGCCCTAACATTCGTTGAGCACTCCCTTGTCTCTTTGCTTCTTTCAAAGTGCCTCACCTCTCATTTATCAGAGATTTGTCAGGGTTAAATTCCACCTGCCAAACAGACCAATCCATCTATATCCTCCTGGAAGCTGAGACCTTTCTTCTCACAATCAACCACCCAACCAATCTTTGTGTCATCCACAAACTTATCTGTAATGACCCCCACATTATCGCCCCCATCATAAACAGTAAGAGACCAGATGCTAATCGTTGCGTAACGTCACTGCACACCGGGTTCCAGTCACACAAACAACCTTCGACAACCTACTTCTACCTCTCGACACTAAACCAATATTGGATTACAACTTGCCAACTTACCCTGGATCCCATCTGCTCTTATCTTTTGTGACCATTTTGAAGGCCTTACTAAAATCCATTTAAATGATATCAATTGCATCACCCTCATCTCCACGCTTTGTCAAGTCCATGAAAAGTTTGACCAGATTTGTTAGGGATGACCTCCCGCTGACAAAGCCATGCAACTTCTTCAGACAGAGGGTGGTGCGGTTATGGAATGAGCGGCCAGAGGACATGGCAGAGGTGGGTACAGTGACAACATTTAAAAGACATTTGGATAGGTCGATGAATAGGAAGAGTTCAGGGGCATATGAGCCAAATGCAGGCAAATGGGACTAGTTCAGTTTAAGAAACCTGGTCAGTGTGGACGAGTTGGATCGAAGGATCTGTTTCTGTGCTGAATGATCAATGACACTGTGCATATTCTTTTATCCTGAATTAGTCAGCTCGCTACTATTGAGCAAGAGATGATTTGTTAAAATTTACACATGTGTGTTAACTTCAGGAATTGATTTCCAGTGCATTATCCCAGTGAATTGTGCTGGCTACAACACAGTGATGATATCATGTTTTCTTCAGAGCAGAGAAAGTAATGGGAGGGGAGTCCGGAGGGGGGTACATAAGGTTATGATGGAGAGGGTGAATAGAAAGCAGCTCTTCCACTTAATCAAAGGTGAAAAGTGTGGCGCTGGAAAAGCACAGCAGGTCAGGCAGCATCCGAGGAGCAGGAGAGTCGACATGTCAGGCATAAGCCCTTCATCAGGAATGTGATCAGAGACTCTCCTGCTCCTCAGATGCTGCCTGACCCGCTGCGCTTTTCCAGCACCACCTTTTTCGACTCTGACTCTCCAGCATCTGCAGTCCTCACTTTCTCCCACTTAGTCAAAGGGTCAATAATGAAGGGTCATAATGTTAAAATATAAGGCAGGAGGTTTGAGAGGGGACTTCAGGAAAAATGTTTCCACTCAGAGGGTGGTCGCAGTCTGGAAAGCTGAAACAAAAACTCAAACTGCTGGAGACGCACAGCAGCTCTGGCAGCATCTTCAGGAAAAGGGTCATTGAGCCTGAAATGCTGCCTCTGCGTTCTCTCTACAAATGGTGTCAGAGCTACTAAGTTTCTCCAGCAATTTCTGGTTTTGTTTCTCAGTTGTTTGTTCAGTTTCAGGGTCTGGAAATTTTATAGAATCCTTACAGTGTAGAAACAGGCCCTTCGTCCCAACACGTCCACACCGACCCTCCGAAGAGTAACCAACCCAGACCCATTCCCCTACCCTATTACCCTCTATTTACTCCTGACTAATATACCTAACCTACACATCCCTGAACATTGTGGGCAATTTAGCATGGTCAATCCACCCTAACCTGCACATTTTTGGACTGTAGAAGGAAACTGGAGTACCCAGAGGAAACCCATGCAGACACGGGGAGAACATGCAAACTCCGCATGGACAGTCGCCCGAGGCTGGAATTGAATCCAGGTCCCTGGTGCTGTGAGGCAGCAGTGCTAACCACTGAGCCTCTGTGGTGCCCCCTGTCAGGGAGGATAGTTGATGTGAGAAACCTCGCAATCATGAGAAAGTATGAAATAGTCACTGCATTACAGGCATTCAAGCAACATATGCAGATTGATTTGCAGGTCAAGCAATAAATAATTCCAAATGAGGTATTTGAAAATCTTACTTGCCAGTGGCAAGGAGGGGATTTGAAGAATTATTGCATTCAGCCTTTATATATAAGATTAGAAAGTGACAGGAAAGATCAGGAGAGTTTGCAAGGTCCACCTCTAGGAAGAACTAACTTCAGGATGAAGAGACTTCAACTCGTCATCAAAATGCCAATAGGTTTTTGATGAATTTGTCACAAAATGTCACAGCATAGGGCATGCGTATTCCAAAGAAGAACTCTCAGAAAGGCTAACTGAGTGAGGAATCACGTGAACATCAATTAATACCTTCAGGAAAAGTATTCAAGGCAAGAAAAGGGGGACCTTGCCTTGCTTGAAGATGGACACCAGCATCAAGCCAGAAAGGCCAGGACAATGTGATTTAACATGATTTAGATGTAGCCAACACTAGTTGGTCACATCTAAATCATGTTAAATCACATTGTTCTGGTCAGCAAGTTTTACCAAATCAACAAGATCTGCAACAGATGCAGTTTGTCACAAGTGTTCAGCTCTTCTTCATATCTGCAAAGGACTTTTGGCATCCATATCCAGGAAATCTTATCTCAGAATCCAAGTCAGGCCCCAGGACTAAACACAGGCAACAAATGACATATTACAACACCACAACATTGGCAGCCCGACACTTCATACATGTGTGCATAAACTCAAGGATACTGAGGAAAAGCACAGGCAAGCGAGCTAAGTGGGGGACAACAAATGGGGAAGGATGTGGAGGCTTTGGATAGGGCGCAGGAGAGGCTTACCAGGATGCTGCCTGGATTAGAGGGTATGAGCTATAAGGAGAGATTGGAAAAACTCGGGTTGCTTTCTCTGGAGCAGGTGGCGGAGGTGGAGGCTTATAGACCTGATAGAAGTCTATAAAATTATGAGATGCATAGGGTTGATGGTCAGAATCTTTTTCCCAGAGTTGAAATGTCTAACACCTGGGGGCATGCATTTAAGGTGGCAGGGGGAAAATTCAAAGGAGATGGGAAGGGTGAGATTTTTACACAGAAAGTGGTAGAAGTCTGGAACGCGCTGTTGGGGTAGTGGTGGAGGCAGATATGATAGGGGCATTTAAGAGACTTTTAAATAAGTGCATCAATGCAAGGAATGGAGGGATGTGGACCAAGAGCAGACAGAAAGGATTCGTTTAATTTGCCGTCATGTTCAGCATAATACTGTGGGCTGAAGGGCGCATTCCTGTACTGTTCTATGTAACTGATATCATGTTATCTCTCCACTGTCATCACTCAGACAATTTACTGGAACTTGCGGTACTTCCTATCCAATTTATGATCATCAAATGTTCAGAAACAAAACACGATTTTCATGCTGATCTGCTAAATGGCGAAGGGATTGCCAACCCTATGCCTGGAAGACAATTGTAAATGACCTTGCACAGCAATTAATTCTATGAGACACAGAACATTCTTCTTCAAGGACAGTGGAGAATGAAAAAGATATGTGACCAGAGAACAGGTAGGGAACAGCCACAACTATGCATTGCGCTGAGAACACAAGTCAGAAATCCATTACAAATGGTGGATAACAGCAAAGGTTTTCAAATAATGCAACCAGGCCAGATTGTACATAGCCATGACTGAACAAGGTGCTGCATTGTGAAGGAACAGATACCATCTTAGACCAATGCATGGTACACCATTCATCCACAAAGAGGGTGAGGGAGAAAACTCTACTGGTAGTTGTACGTTGATATTGAGTGACCACAATAAACAGCAAGACAACTAGGTGGTCAACTGAGAACAACATGTACACCTCTAGGAGGATATTCAATTACCAGATCAGGAGAAGTTTTGCAAACTTCAACACATTATATTGCAGGTTGAATTATTAATCTTGTTATTCGCCTTAGCCTATTAATAGGAAGTGGATTGGCTTTCTGTCTAATTAAGAATGACAATTAGGCACTGGAAAATGGAAGACATATGGGACAAAATGAGACAATGACAGGGTAGTGGTAGGGAAAATGCCATGGTAACTCACTGCCTCCAACCAGATCATCATTGCAGTCCAACAACTTCCCCCACTAATTTGCATTTTCCTGCTTTATCTGCCAAGTATCGCCATAATTTGCTATATTTTTTTCTCACTCTGAATTTTAAAATTCATTTCAAGGACAACCAGGTAAGCAAATCGCAAACTGAAAAGCTCACCTTACCAAATATAAATTAAGCTGCCACAATGAAATGGGCAGCACTTTGCAACACTGGCAGCAACATTGTAGGGTGCAATCCTGTGCCAATGATCCAGGTTTTGTCCTTTGGTTAGAGACCTGGTGAAAGTGGGTAGAAGGGTGACTCAGTGATTGGCATGGCTACATCCCAGCACCAGTGACCTGGGTTCGATTCCAGTCTTGCGTCTGCGTTGATTTCTTCTGGGTGCTCCGGTTTCCTTCCACAGTCTGAAGATGTACAGGTTAGGGTGGAGTGGCCATGGGAAATTGCCCCATCCCATTCAGGGATGTGTAGTATAGATGGGTTAGCCATGGGAAATATGGGGTTTTGGAGATAGGGAATGAATATAGATGGAAAGCTCTTCAAAGGGTCAGTGTGGGCCGAATGGGTGCTTCCACACTAGGGATTCTATGAATGGTGAGTCAGAGATTAATTGGGAGTTTCACAGCTTTCCTGTGTATCAAAGGCACAGCCTGTCAAGATTACCAATGGTACACTGGGAAGTTGACGAGGGTTGGTTTGGGGGTCCCTTATTGTCAGGCACTCAATACCCAATCAGCAGATGTGGATAGCTATTGAAAGCCACCTCTGTGCCCTTGACTGTGATCCTCCTGCGACTCCCTCCCCGTGATGCCCCCTCATTCCAGCATCTCCTGAGTCCAAGAAAGCAGTGACAGTGTGTGGAGATTTACCAACGGTGTGCAATGTTCCCAGTTGATGCAGCTTTCAGTGGGGAGCTATCAATCTCTGATTGGCATTTCTTTTTTGTCATGCCTCCCACAAGATTGGACGCTGCCAGGGATGGTTGATACCTGACAGCTGTGTGGCATAAAAGTGAATTGCCACTTAACACTGTCCAGGATCCGCTACAAATGGACCCTGATTATTACATTGTCTGTGGGAATCATGGAATCGGATCCTGTGTGCTATTTTTAAAGCTCTTCCAACTCTGTTATGATGCTCTGAATTCTGAAGAAGGGCCACTGGACCTGAAAAGTTAACTCTGCTTTCTCTCTCCACAGATGTTGAGTTTCCCCAGCAGTTTCTGTTTCTGATTTGTAGCTGTAATAAACGGTGAAATGCTGGCACAGTGCCCTTGGAGTAGGTGCTGAAGAAAGCCTTTTGTTAAAATCGATCTTTGGGTTCCCACTGTTGAGATGCTGATAGAATCCCGACAGCATGGAAGCATTTGGCCCATCAAATCCACACCAGCCCTCCAAAAAGCATCTCATCCAGACCCACCCCATCTCTGTAACCCTGCATTTCCCACAGCTAACCCACCTAACCTGCACATCATGGACAATTTAGCATGGACAATCCACCTTAATCCGCATATCTCTGGACTATGGGAGGAAACCAGAGCACACAGGATGAATGTGAAAACTCCACACAGACAGTTGCCCAAGGCTAGAATCAATCCAGGGTCCCTGGAGCTATGAAGCAGCAATGATAACCATCGAGCCACTGTGCTACCCCCGGAATGGAAGCATGAAAATCTAAATCCTTATCATGTTAACTGCTTCTTTTCCGGTGGCATATGTGGTGCAATGGAACCTGCAGTTAAAATACCGTGGGAGTAATACCGTTCCTTATCTAACAACATTGTGAGTGTATCTGCATCACATGGATTGCAGTGACTTAAGATAGGGACTCAATGCCTGCATCTCAAGGGTATTTGAGGTGGGCACTAATCACCGTCTTTGCCTACACCACCCACATCCCATGAATAAATTTTAACAAAAAGCTTTCTTCAGCACCTACTTTAAGGGCACTGTGCCAACATTTCATCATTTATTACAGCTGTAAACAGAGGGATGAATCATGATGGTAAAGGTAAGAGTTAATCTGATGGCTCAGTTTAATATTATTGCAAATGCACTCAAAATGAAAATACTTCAAACTCTCCTGGAAACTCGATCAATTCTTGCCATTATAAGATATTTCATGTTATAATATAATTTATGAAAGTGAATCATAGAATAGATATGAAGAGTCATAAGGATCACAGGGGAGCCATAACCTGCAAGCTCAGATGGCACAAGCTTCATCAGTTGCTAATCAAATGCAGTAGAACAGATTGTGAATATAGTACATCATTAATTAGATGTCATTAAGACAATACAGTGAAGAAACATTTGGGAGCCATTTAGCTGTTTTGTTTTAAAGAAAATGTCAATTTCTGAATGGTATAATTCATTTCAAACAGCCAAGAGTATAAAGTAACATTTGTAGGTAAATATAGGCACAATGTAGCTTACCAATGTTCTTCAAGAGGAAATTCATTCACATAAGTCATCAGTTTTAAAGAAGTGATGTTTATAGGATAGAATAGAATCCCTACAGTGTGGACGCAGGCCATTCAGCCCCTCAAGTCCACACTGCCCCTCTGCCCCCCAGACCCACCCTCCTACACTAGCCCTGTAACCCTGCATTTCCTATGGCTAATCCACCTAGCCTACAAATCTCTGGACACTATGGGCAATTTAGTCTGGCCAATTTACCTAACCTACAAAACTGTGTGAGGAAACCAGAGCACGTGAAGGAAATCCACACAGGCACGGGGGAGAATGTGCAAACTCCATACAGACAGTGACCCGAGGAAGGAATTGAACCCAGCTCCCTGTGGGGCAATAGTGGTTACAACTGTTCCACCCATTTAATTCTTGTCCACTGGATTATTAGTTTACAAAGGGTAAAAATAATGACTGCAAATGCTGGAAACCAGATTTTGGATTAGTGGTGCTGGAAGAGCACAGCAGTTCAGGCAGCATCTGAGGGGCGGCAAAATCGACGTTTCGGGCAAAAGCCCTTCATCAGGAATAAAAATGAAGGGCTTTTGCCCGAAACATCGATTTTGCTGCTCCTCAGATGCTGCCTGAACTGCTGTGCTCTTCCAGCACCACTAATCCAAAAAAAAAAATTAGTTTACAAAGATTTGTTTTAAGCTGTATGGCAATTTTCCATGAACATTTTGATGGAAAGTCAATGAATTTTTCCAAAATTGCGAAATCTAAAAAAGCTCTGAGACCCGAGGTTTTTCTCGTGAAGTTTTTTCTGTTAAATGAGGTTGTTTGGCGTGCAAACACGTGATGCAACTCCACACCCACTCAGATGTGATGTGGTGGCGTGGCCCAGCACTGGCAGGTATGAATTCTGTCTCAACACTGGTAGTACTCACATGTGCGTCTGCTGCTCGGTAAGATTCTTTTTATCTCACTGTGAAAATGTCATTCCTTCCAAGATCTGAAAAATTCCAAAATCTGAAAACCAGCTGGCCCTGAGGGTATCAGACAAATGATTGTCTACCTGTACTATCATAAGGAGGGTTTCTCTCACTATTTGATCCTACCTAGTCCAGCTTAATTTAGCAAATTTGTACTGTTGTAATAATGTAGAAACCAGAAAATGTATCAGCCTTGATATTAACACGTTGGCTTCTGATTGGGTGTCGAGAGGCGTGGGATTGATGAACAAAATCCCAACGTTGACTTGACAGATCAAGAAGTGTGATCTCATATCAGTTGAACAAACTAATGTTGACTTCTGCATTTTTATTGCAGGTATGCACTGGTCCACTAGCTGTGAAGACACTTTACATTTCATATTTCTTCTTGAACTTGCGTTTCGTACAGCTGTGAGAAAACTCGATTTATGTCAAGTTTTAAGAAAGTAGCTGGAGTTGTTTCTTAATGAGAGGGCTTTGAAAGGTCACTCTGAACATTGAACACACTTTTTTTAACAGGATTGCCAGAAATGACATAACAATGTGTACTGTGGTGAACGCCGGCTGCATTGCCCCAAGAGACAACAAGCACTTTTTAGCCCTTATTTGTAAAAGGTTTCTTTATTAAAAAAAAAGGCTAATACAGCCAAAACTGCATATGAATGAAGTGGTTGTCCAGACAGAGGGAGAGAGAGAGAGAAAGACTGGTGGAATGTAACATCTTAAGGGCGTTAAAATTACACAAACAGACTGGACTGTCATCCCTTGTGACTACAGAGATAACGAGGACCTGATCACCCTTTGCTCAGCATGCTGTGGATTATGTTTCAAAGTGCTATAATATTTGCATCTTTTTCTTTTTTGAAGAAAACCCAATTCCAAGGATTAAAAAGCCAGCTTCATCACTATTACAGAGGGCTGGTGAGATTGAATATTTTCATGTGAACCAGGCTAGTTTCAAGCGTTATTGTGCTGAGAAGGTCACAGTTGAAGAACTATCCCTGCAGTTAGGTGGAAGTGGGTACTGCAGATGCTGGAGATTAGAGCCAAGATCAGAGTGGTGCTGGAAAAGCACAGCAGGTCAGGCAGCATTAAAGGAGCAGGAAAATCAACGTATCGGGCATAAGCCCTTCATCAGGAATGAACCTCTGAACCCGTAGTTACCTCTGTGTTGCAGCTAAAGACCCTTTCTAGCCCTGAGTACATTTAAAAAGAAAACAGGACAACAAAGGACTTCATCATACGCTTTTGAATTCAATCGCATTTGAAAGGCATCAGAGCGACAGAATATCAAGCAACCTGCAACGGTAAAGATTGCAAAGCATCTGTTATGGGCTAGGCCAGACCCCTCAAAATATTTTAAAGTCAGATGTGATGTGGATATTCCAGATATGATGAAGCTTGTCAAACCACTTGGCTTTAAGCAAAACAGAATTTATTTAAACACTACTGTTGAAACACGAGCAAAAGAAAATGGAATTTTGAATAACTTTATTGGAAAACTTAACTGACCAGATACAGCAACTTAACTAAGGAACTGCTCCAATACAGTCACATCTCATAAACACAACCCTTGGCAAAATGGTAAATTCAAGCACAGGTTCTTACAGGCAGGAGGGAATAACATCCTAAGAAATTTCAGAGAGAAAAGTCAGTCAGGAAACACTTGCTGAAGCTTGGAACCTTTCTGGACTGCAGTATCTTGTGACTGCTACAGCTAAGCAAAACTAGAAGAAGCCTGTACTGGGAGAACTGGATATTACTCTGCTATTGCTAACCCAGACACATGGACACCTCTGCCTTTATGACCTCTCCTGAAATAAAACCAAGAACAAAATAACCTTGTCAAAGTAATAGCATCGTCACACACCTAACCTTCACTGCAATAGCTGCAATGTTCAAATATTTGCTTTGGGCTGACAATTTGGAGGCTGAACTGTATATCTGCGTTTTTAAAATTTGTATTCTTTTGGATTTACATCTTTGTGTATGTGAGACGCATTATTAATTCTTATTGCAATTCGTAATGATCAATCAAACCGTTCGTTAACTCAAGAAAGTCTGACCAATTTGGCTCCGTTTGGAAATTAAAGCTTATTTGTTATAGGAAAGAGACATCCACAAAGGAAGGAAGCTCTTTCAAATTAAAATATGGAGTTGGTATCTGAGTCTTGCAGCATTTGCAGTCCTCACTTTCTCCTCCTTGCAGTAGAAATGTCAGACTATTTGGAAGCAGCCTTGACTGACATATACATTTGGAGAGGGGAAAGCAAATAACTTTGACTGTCGCTTGTGGGATTAAAGGTAGAAACTACACATGGCAAAATAATTATCACAGAAGTATTTAAATATTCGCTCCCTACTTAAGCACAAACTCAGAGAGAAAACCATAAGGTTGTAACAATGAGATAGGCAGTAGAAAATGCTCATAATTATGAGCTGTTACACAAATCCAACTCTTTATTCTATCACCTTCACAAGCCTAAGACGATAACAAGTGGGAATGTGAAAGGAAGATATGTAATCAGGGACAAGAAGACACAGCTCAGAGAACCGCGCAGTTCTCAAGTCAGAAGGAAAGGTGGAAACGATGTCAAGTGCTCCTATTGTCACTAGATGGGGGGTTGATAAAGTGCTGGAGAAAGCACAGCAGGTCAGGTGGCATCTAAGAGGCAAGAGAGTTGACGTTTCAGGCATAAGCCCTTCTTCAGTCCTGATGAAGGGTTCATGCCCGAAACATTGACTCTCTTACTCCTCAGATACTGCCTGACCTGCTGTGCTTTCTCCAGCATCACACTATAGCGACTCTGACTTTTCCAGCATCTGCAGTCCTCACTATCTCCTATTGTCACAAGGTGGATTGGCAGAGTACAGATTTCTGGTAAAACCAGAGAGGTTGTTCATGCATTCAGGGTCAATAGAGCCAATAGGGCCAGCCAGATATCCTAACCCACTCTCGTCCCATTTGCCAGCACTTGGATCATATCCCTCAAAACCCTTCCTCTTCATATACCCATCCAGATGCCTTTTAAATGGTGTAATTGTACCAGCCTCCACCACTTACTCTGGCAGCTCATTCCATACACGCACCACCCTCTACTTTCAGTTTTTCTCTAGTTCCTGGGCCCTGAGGATTTGTTAAGTTTTGGGCCCATATAATTTCAAGTCATGCTTCTGATGCACTGTGTACTCATTGTCTCTTTTCCTACCAGCATCACCAGTTAAATAACTTCCCAAACAAAAAAGCCAAATGAAGTGTGGATGCTGGAAATCAGAAACAAGTTCAAAAGCAGAGTTGCAATTCTGACCGCAGCTGTGAGAGTGAGTGTAGACACTGCTCAGAGTCCAGAGAAAGTGAACAAGATACCAAATGAGGCAAGTCACAAAGTCATACAGCATAGAAACAGACTGTGTTGAACACAATCCTAAACCAGACTAATCCCACCTGCCTGCTCCTGGCTGTTATCCCTCCAAACCATTCCTCTTCATATACTTGCAAAGGTGATCTGGGCAATCTGCATGAAGTATTTAATGGATGAATCTGAAAGGGTAGACATGCAACTACTTGTGAGTGAGTCCAAATTTAGAGACAGTAAGTGTAAATGGTAAATAATAATTCCAGTGAAAATTTTAGAAGAAACTTTTCCCCATGTCCTGCTTCCAGCACACCTGAGAGAAAATCCAGTCCTCTGCCTCTCACCAGAATCTTACTGCTCGGTGCAGTATTTTAAAAAGAAAATGTTAATATCTGCGACTTTAGTCAGCAAGTTATCAAATAGGCCAAACTTATCAAAGACTGGTGTCGCAGAGCAACAGAAGACAGTACCACTCCTACATTTGTGGATTGCATGATGTAGTCTGCTCCCTGGTGCGTAATGAAGGACCAGACATCATACATCTAGAGACAAGAGCCACTCAAATTCGTTTGCTGTGGAAAGATGTAACTGTGGGCGGCACGGTGGCACAGTGGGCGGCACGGTGGCACAGTGGTTAGCACTGCTGCCTCGCAGCGCCAGAGACCACATCTAGAGACAAGAGCCACTCAAATTCGTTTGCTGTGGAAAGATGTAACTTTGCCACCAGAGAGTGATAAGAATGCCAAAGTTTTAATAAATGGGGTTCGCGAGGAATGAAACTACTTATCTTGAATAACATGTTTGATTTTAGCTTGGTAGAATTTTCTCCACTGAGCACAGTTACATCCATCAAGATCCATGCTGACAATGACTCTATCTCAGAACATTCAAAAATGTCAAGTATTCTCATCACTACCTCTTTATTCTTATACCCTAACAACTCAGTGATTCTACTGAATAAACAAGTTGGGTAAACGATTCTATTTTCCTCGACTTAATTGACATGACAAAATCAATATGAAACAAAATTTATTAGGATTGGAGAAAAAGTATCCCTCTCAAAGCTTTCTGCAGCATTCTGCTGTGGTCAGACCATAATGTGATTAACTGACCATGCAACAGATAAATAAAACGATTGCAGGCTGTAATCTAATGAAGCAGTCAGGGTGCTAAATGTAGCATAATGATACTTGAACTTGTCACTGCAATTTATTCCAAGGGCTTGGATTGCTTACATAGACAAAAACAGTTTATAAGGATCAACTGCAGGATTCAACTGAATGGAAAAAGGGTCAAATGGATTATGTTGAGTGAATTATCCTTTGACCTTTCTCCCCTTTGACCTCCAGCCTTGGCTCCAGGATTGCTTCAGTATCAACATGGATCCTGTAAGAATGAAATGCAACTTTTCCAGGGATATAAACCTGGCATCAGTAGCCCAGACACCTGATAGTGGCAGATCTCCCTTCCCACTGACTCTTAAAATGGGAAGTTGGGTCAGTGTATGAAGGAGGAGAAAGTAAGGACTGCAGATGCTGGAGATCAGAGCTTAAAGATGTGTTGCTGGAAAAGCGCAGCAGGTCAGGCAGCATCCAAGGAGAAGGAGAATCGACGTTTCGGGCATAAGCCCTTCTTCAGGAATGAGGAGGGTGTGCCAAGCAGGCTAAGATAAAAGGTCGGGAGGAGGGACTTGGGGGAGGGGCGTTGGGAATGCGATAGGTGGAAGGAGGTTAAGGTGAGGGTGATAGGCCGGAGAGGGGGTGGGGGCGGAGAGGTCGGGAAGAAGATTGCAGGTCAAGAAGGCGGTGCTGAGTCTGAGGGCTGGGACTGAGAAAAGGTGAGGGGAGGGGAAATGAGGAAGCTGGAGAAATCCGCATTCATCCCCTGTGGCTGGAGGGTTCAGTGTATGAAGGGGTGAACAATGTTCTATTATTCTCCTTCCCGGTCCAAACCTTTCACCCCTGCTAAATATAAGCAACAGAATGGACAAGGCATTACCAAAATCAATCTAAAGGGACACTGAAGATTTTAATATTAAAGAGAGAGCTATCATATACAGGTATTCTCATGTATAAGTCGATCTCATTTTTAAGTCGATAATTTATTTATGGCCAAAAAAAATCTGGTATTTCCCATATATCTCGTGTGTAAGTCAACCTTGGTTCTTCACTGTTACAGATCAACATTTATGAGTCAGTGTGCCTACCCTTTGTGCTCCACTCTGCTCTCCAGTCTGCTGACTGTATCTCTCCGTTCTGGGTCTTCCAGTCCATTGGCCTCAACGCCCCACTCCAGGTTTTCAGAATTACTCCAGAATTTCAGACAGTACAGGGTGACCACAGTATCCGAGGAGTCGGTTTCAGTTACCCACGGTTTACCACGGCCTGAACATATTACAGGCAATGTTCCAGAACCAGGGACTGGGGGCTGCCGGGAAGGTAGATTTCCCATTTTATCTATTTTATAGATAAATATTCATTCCCTCAAAAACAATACCTCGTGTATGAGTCGACCCTCTCATTTCAGATTTTTTTAAAATCTGCAAAATTCGACCATGACACGAGTATTTACAGTAATTGACAAATTAGACAAAAGTTGAGAGGATTAGATGCCAGGTTCAGATGGACTGGTCAGAATTCACTTGACGAAATTAAGGGAGAGGGATAGTGTGACTTCAGTAAGTAATTTTATCCTTTTTTTTAAGTGGGATTGTAAGGCAGAGGCACCATGTGGTCTACCAGACCCACCAGAGTAAGCAGGTTGGGAAGCCTTGAGTTTTTTTTTCTTACAGCCTGAATGGGTGTGGCCAGCTCTCACAGATCCAGATGTTTTGGTTTTTAGGGTTAGCTTTAAGCAGAAGCTATTGGGGTGGTACGTGTAAGGAATGAGCTGCCAAAGGAAGTGGTGGAGGCTGGTACAATTACAGCATTTAAAAGGCATTTGGATGGGTATATGAATTGGAAGGGTTTGGAGGGACACGGGCCAAGTGCTGGCAAGTGGGACGAGATTTGGTTGGGATATCTGGTCGGCATGGACGGGTTGGACCGAAGTGTCTGTTTCCATGCTGTACGTCTCTATGACTCTATGATTCTATATGTAAAACCTAGAACACTTTTTTAAAGTGACATTCTCAAGTGAACTTTGACAATGGGTGCCATGTTGGCCCAGATAATGCATTGAAGGTATGAGGTACCCTGTGTGGGGCTGTCTGTGACTAATTCTATTTCTTAAAAAAAGGATTTACTGAAGCTTACATGGACTCATGTAGTTTCTGAGCAAAATAAAATATAATTCTACAAGTTCAAATTCACCCCACAAACTTATAAATGTGTGTGTGTGTGTGTATGCGCGCGCGCATGTGGGTGTGTGTGTGCATGTGGGTATGAGTGTCTGTGAGAGTGTGTGTGTATGTGTGTGAGTGTAAAGGGTTAAAAGTCTGTGAGAGGGTACATGCATGGGTGTGAGTGTGGGAGTGTATGTGTGAGTGTATGCGAGGGAACTTGTGTACCAGAGAGGGTCTGCATGAGTGTGTGTCTGTGTTTGTGTGTGTGTCTGTGACTGAGAGAGAGAGAGAAAGAGAGAGACAAAGTATATAGACCAATGGGGTCACCTGTAGTATGACATGAACCCAAGGTCCCAGTTGAGGCCATCCCCATGGATACCGAACTTGGCTATCAACCTCTGCTCAGCCACTTTGTGTTGTTGCCTGTCCCGAAGTCCGCCTTGGAGGATGGTCAGCCGAAGGTCCGAAGTTGAGTGTCCTGGGCCGCTGAAGTGTTCTCTGACTGGGAGGGAACACTCTTGTCTGTTGATTGGTGTGCAGCGTCCATTCATCCATTGCTGTAGCCTCTGCTCGGTCTCACTGATGTACCATGCCTCAGGGCATCCTTGCCTGCAGCGTATGAGATAGATAGCGTTGGCTGAGTCACGAGTATCTGCCGCGTACATGGTGGGAGGTGCCCCATGTGTAATGGTGGTATCTGTGTCGACACTCTGACACGTCTGGCAGTGTCTGCTGTGACAGGGTTGTATGGAGTTGTCCTGAAAGCTGGGCAGTTTGCTGCGAACAATGATCTGTTTGAGATTTGGCGGTTGTTTAAAGGCGTAAAGTGATGATGTGGGGAAGCTATTGGCGAGGTACTCATCCTCATTGATTATGAGTTGCAGGCGGTGAAGAACATGGCATAGCTTTTTGGTTCCTGGGAAGAACTGGACAACGAAGGGTGCCCTGTCAGTTGCAACTCATGTCTGTCTGCTGAGGAGGTCATTACAGTTTCTCGCATTAATGTCTCACTGGCTGCTACTCCTGAATTTTCTCTTCATGTTATTTTTGCCTCCTGTATTAGAGAACTATATGTGAGAATCTATATGTTTGAATTTGCCTTTCTGGCAAGAGGTGTGTCTATGGGATGTTACTATATTGGGACAGTTAATTGGTACGTGTTACTGTACCCTTATACTGTTCATATAAGACAAATTCCAACAGATTCTGTTAAGTTTTCCAATAGAGTTATGCCATTTTAAATTCCTCTATCTTCAGTTGTATTTTAACTACCGGTCTTGGTTCTGTCTTTTTTTATTCTTGTTTATGTACATTATTTCATTTGCTATTGTTATGGATCAGACCAGACCCCTTACGAAGGGCTTATGCCTGAAACATTGACTCTCCTGCTCCTCAGATGCTGCCTGACCTGCTGTGCTTTTCCAGTGCCACACTTTTTGACCCTCAAAGACTGGTGACATGGAACAACAGAAGACAGTAGTATTCTTTAATTTGTGGATTGTATGACTTAGCTCATTCCCTGGTCCTTTTGAAAGAAATCTGGCCCTTCTGCCATTGATCTGTAAACTTGGATTCCTGGACGATGATCTATTTTCAAATAAATAGTGAAATATATTTTACTTTCCATACCATTGTCCACCAACGACAGATTTTTAGTATCAAGAACTGAATGGGAGAATGTACTAATAGATTACATAAATACATAAAAACCTGTGACATTACAACATAGATTAAATCTTGTGGGCAATCTATTCAGAGCATCGAGACGCAACAAAGGTGTCAAGTTGCTACATTTATTATCAAGTCTTCCAGGTTTTCAGTAAAATCTACAATTGTTTCAAGGTTCCACGCTATCATTTTGCCATTAAAAGTTATTGCACAGAATAGAATTAATCCCCATAACCTTTCTGAATATGTCAGTTTTGAGAGACACAAGATTCTTCTCTTTTAGCTGCTAAGGACCAGTCACTGGATGAAGGGATGCAGAGGAAAAGAAGTTACATTTTTAACGTTACGGTAAAGACATTTAAACTCATTTGTAACTCATTCACTGAAGTTTCATTTTCATAGAATCCCGACATTGTGGAAGCAAGTCAGTCATCTCAGTGGTTAGCACTGCTACCTCACAGCGCCAGGGACCCGGGTTCGATTCCAGCCTCTGGCGACTGTCTGTGTGGATTAGATTAGATTAGATTAGATTAGATTAGATTACTTACAGTGTGGAAACAGGCCCTTCGGCCCAACAAGTCCACACCGACCCGCCGAAGCGCAACCCATCCATACCCCTACATTTTACCCCTTACCTAACACTACAGGCAATTTAGCGTGGCCAATTCACCAGACCTGCACATTTTTGGACTGTGGGAGGAAACCGGAGCACCCGGAGGAAACCCACGCAGACACGGGGAGAACGTGCAAACTCCACACAGTCAGTCGCCTGAGGCGGGAATTGAACCCAGGTCTCTGGCGCTGTGAGGCAGTAGTGCTAACCACTGTGCCACCGTGCCGCCCACAAGTTTGCACACTCTTCCCGTGTCTGTGTGGGTTTCCTCTGGGTGCTCCAGTTTCCTCCCACATCCAAAGATGTGCAGGTTAGGGTGAATTGGCCGTGCTAAATTGCCCATAGTATCCAGGGATGTGCAGGCTAGGTAGATTGCCACCAGAGTTGCAGGGATAGGGTGGGTGGGATGCTCTTTGGAGGGTCAGTGTTGGGCCAAATGGGCTATTTTCACACTGTGGGGGTTTTGTGGTTCATTATCAGTCTGCGCCGACCCTCTCAAAAGCATCCCCATGTTTAACCCGGCTAACCCACCCAGCTCACTCTTGTACTCAATTTCCTGACCAATAAACACAAGCATAACACACAACTCCTCTCCCACCCTATCTTCTTGTGTGGCCACTTTCAATGAGCTATGAACTTGAACCCCAAGATCCCTCTGTACATCAATGCTGCTCAAGGTCCCGCCATTAATTGTATACATTTCCATAAGATTTGATCTCCCAAAGTGCAGCACTTCACACTTACCCAGATTATCTGCCATTTCTCCATCCACATCTGCAGCGGATCTATATCCTGATGTACTTTTTGATACCTTTTGATAGCCTTCTGCACTATCCACAAGTCCACCAACCCTTGTATTGTCTGCAAATTTACTAACCCACCCATTTTCATTTTCATTTTCATTTTCATATGTCGAACAAAGAGCAGAGGTCCCAGTACAGATCCCTGCAGACTAGTCACAGACCTCCAGCCTTAAAAATACCCTTCAACCACTACCCCCTGCCCTCTAATGGCAAGCCAATTCTGAATCCATGCGGTCAAGTCACTAGGAGTGCCATGCATCTCAATCTTCTGATGAGCCTACCATGAGGAGTCTTGTCAAAAGCCTTACTAAAATCCATGTAGGCAACATCATCAATTACCTTTATCACCTCCTCAAAAAATACAATCAAGTTAGTCAGACATGACTTATCCTGCACAACACCATGCTGGCTGTCCCTAATTAGGCCATCCTTTTCCAACTGTGCATAAATCCCATCCCTAAGAATTCTCTCCAATTGCTTCCCAACCACCAATGTGAGACTTACCAGGCTATAGTTTCCTGGATTATCCCCATTTCTCTTCTTGAACAGAGGAAAAATGTTAGCTCCTTGCCAATCCTCTGGGATCTCTCCAGTGGCTAATGAGGATACAAAGATCTTCAGCAAGACCCCAGTAATCTCCTCTCTTGCATCTCTCAATAACTTGAGTTAGACACTTTCGGGCCCTGGGGACTTATCCACATTACTGCTCTTCAAGAATTCCTGAAGAAGGGCTTATGCCCGAAACATCGATTCTCCTTCTCCTTTGATGCTGCCTGACCTGCTGCGTTTTTCTAGCAACACATTTTTAAGCTCTGATCTCCAGCATCTGCAGTCCTCACTTTCGCCAAGGTCATTTCATAGTCCCTCTTCTCTCCTAATTACATTTTGTTTACACTGTCCATGCTGTTTTTTCATCCAAATGTGTTAAATTGTTTGTCTTGTGTCCATCTTAATAATGGTTGAATGTGTGTTTGTTTGAAGGTTCGAAAGGGTTTAGGTGAAGTTGCATAAATTAGAAATCCTTTGTTGTTTTCATAAAGCCTTAAGTTATCTCGGGAATGTGAATTGAAAGAAGTTCTGGGATTTACATATTAATGAATCAGAACTTATACCCCATTCTAAGTGATTAAACAGCAATCTAGGTTTGTTCAATAAATGGCATCAGTTGTATAACATTTTGATCTTTTATTATAAATTCCGTGTCCTATGATCCTGCCTTACTCGCTACCTGATGAAGGAGCAGCACTCCAAAATCTAGTGCTTTCAAATAAATCTGTTGGATTATAACCTACTGTTGTGTGACTTTTAACAATCTTTTTACTGTTCTTGTTAAAATTATGTATGTTATAATCAATAGAGCTATTTTTACTGTCACTGAAGAGTACTGGTGTAATTTGTATTTGTCCTGGGTGGGTAGCAGTCTATCAGGCAAAATTGATGGGTCCCATTGAAATTCTTATACAGTTAAACATTTTGACTGTACAGTTACCATTTGGAGCAGATGGCCATCATTATCAGTGTGTAGTTTTTAAGTTGGAGGCAATTCATATTAATATCTCTGAATAAAAATGTCAAAGAATTACCTGCAACATAGCCATTAAATTAAGTTGATTTTTTCCAATGGGTTTGCAGCTTCTCTTTATAATATTTAATGTGTTTGCTAACATTTGCCACTTTTGATCATTGCGTTGCTGTTGATCGTCTATTCTCAGCCCCTTCTGCTGTAACGTGGACTCTGTTGCACCATCTTGCCCCAAAATCTGGGCAGACAACTGAAGAAATAGTTGCAGTGATGAATATTATTTGATGAGTATTAAAGCATGAATTGCAATGTTACTGTGGCCTCAGTAATCATGTGCTCAGACTCTGCGAGAGGGTTGGAACCTGTACAACATTACTTGCTGATGGAATGGGGGTGGGTGCGTAAGAATTCCTGAGCATTGGCAAGGGAGCGGTCAGCAGTAAGCCACTCCTTGGCCTGGGTTCTAATCACTAAACCCCACCCCTGTAAGGATCCCTCACACTGCCCACACTCACCGTTATCATCAGACCCAGAAGCCACTTTGACATCAAGCTCCACTGTGGCAACAGAAGCAACCAGTGCTCTGGTGGAAATCTCTGGGGGGAAGGACTGTTTCCCCTGAGAAGTATCTATTGTTAAAATTCAGCTCCCACCAGTTCTCTGCTTCATAGATACCCAACACCACTTCTTTCTTGCTTTCAAAATGCCCTATCATATTATCATGCTCCACACTAATCTCACTATTCTCCATATTCTTCCCCTGAGTGAATACCAATGCAAAGTACACGTTTAGGATACACCCACATCCTCTGTCTCCAAGCACAAGTTCCCTCCTTTATCCTCAAGGGGTCTTACCTTCTCCCTTGTTATCCTCTTATTTTCAATGTATGTGTAGAATGCCTATAGTGTGGGGCAGGTCATTTGGCCCATCAAGTCCACGCTGACTTCCAAAGAGCATCCACCCGGACCCTAACCTACCTACATCCCTAGACACTATAGACATTTTCTCATGGATAATCTACCTAACCTACACATTCCTGGACACTATGATTAACTTAGCCCGGCTAATCCACTTAGCCTGCACATCTTTGGACTGTGGGAGGAAACCCACACAGGCTCAGGGAGAACGTGCAAACTCCACATAAACAGTCACCCAAGGAGGGAATTGAACCCAGGTCCCTTGCACTGTGAGGCAGCAGTGCTAACCACTGAGCCATCATGCCATCCTTATGTTCCACCCGCTGAATCAATTATTTGTAACTGAGCTGTTAGAATTTATGAGCATTTTTACATTCAGTTTTAAACTGAAAGAAAGAATACATTGGACAAGAGACCAGAAGCCTAGCATAACTCTTCAAAAATCTATTCACGGCAATAAATAAAATCGACCTCCTCCCAAATTAATATCTTCCCCTGTTTCTGTGTCTCCTTTGTTTTGTGGCAAAATTACTCAAATGATTGACTGGGGCGATGGAAAAAGTGGCTATAAATTGGCTGCTTTGTTACCTGTAATTTATAAAAGAAAGTACTGGAGCACTATTTATCTTGCATGAGGACATTTAAAATTAATTCTACTTTATCTTCTGTCACGGTCTTAAAATCTATTTCTGGTTCTTTCTAAGTAAATTACTCGTTACAAATTTAGCCTGTGTTACTGGGCTAAATCGATCAGCGGGCATATCATTTTACAAAGCATTTTTAAAACGTGATACTTCATGAATGCAGACCACTTATTGACAAAATAATAATTGTTAAAACTGCTCTTTTGAGCTTAGTGCCATGGAGCATATATTACAGCGGGTAAAATGAGTTTGTTTGCTAAACTTTGTGATGCTCCAGGCACAACATTTATGTAGATCAGGAAAATGAGTTATGCAAATGTCGGAAGTTATTTAACAATGAAAACAAATTACAGGGAAAAGAAAACTCAGCAGATCTGGCAGCATCTGTGGAGAGAAATCTGGGTTAACTTTTCAGATCCAGTGACCCTTCCTCAGAAGTAATGGTAGCTAGGATATTTATGGGGGAGAAAGAGGGGATAGAGTAAACAATGGGTGGAGTTAGAGCCCAAAGAAAGAGAAAAACAGTCAGACAGACACAGGAACACCACCCCGTTCCCTGGCCAACATCTCTGTCTCAGGCTTGTTACAGTGCTCCAACGAAGCTCTGTAGTGGACAGTGTGAAAGAGTGATACAGGTTGCAGGAGGACTTGGATAAACTGCAGTATTGGGCTGAGAGGTGGCAAATGGAGTCCAAAGCAGCTAAATGTGAGGTGATGCACTTTGGGAAGAATAACAGGAAGGCAGAGTACTGGGTCAATGGAAAGATTCTTGGTAATGTGGATGTGCAGAGGGATCTTGGAGTCCATGTACATAGATCCCTGAAAGTTGCCACCCAGGTGGATAGTGCTGTTAAGAAGGCATATGGTGTGTTAGGTTTCACTCGAAGAAGAATTGAATTCCGAAGCCACAATATCATGCTGCGACTATACAGAACGCTAGGGCAGCCACACTTGGAATATTGTGTACAGTTCTGGTACCCAAATTTCAGGAAGGATGTGGAAGCATTGGAAAAGGTGCAGAGGAGATTTACCAGGATGTTGCCTTGTCTGGAGTGAAGGTCTTATGAGTAAAGGCTGAGGGACTTGAGTCTGTTCTCATTGGAGAGAAGAAGGCTAAGAGGGGATTTGATAGAGACATACAAGATGATCAAATGATTAGATAGGGTAGACAGTGAAAGTCTTTTTCCTTGGATGATGACGTCAGCGTGTACAAGGGGGCATAACTATAAATTGAGGGGTAATAGATTTAAGACAGATGTCAGAGGCAGGTTCTTTACGCAGAGAGTGGTAAGGGTGTGGAATGCCCTGCCTGCTAATGTAGTCAACTCAGCCACATTAGGGAGATTTAAACAATCCTTAGATAAGCATGTGGATGATTTTGGGATAGTGTAGGGGGACGAGCAGAGAATAGTTCACAGGTCAGTGCAACATTGAGGGCCGAAGGGCCTGTTCTGCGCTGTATTGTTCTATGTTCTATGTTCTAAGTTCTATGTTCTAAGCTCAGCGCAAACCGGAAGAACAGTACCTCATTTTCCCACTTGGGAATCCTGCAGCCCTTTGGACTGAATATTGAGTTCAACAGTTCTAGAGCTTAAGACTATATCCTTATCCCAATGCCCACACACCAGACCTTGTCATCACAATGGCTGCTACCACACACAACCAAGAGTCAGCTACTAATAGTCCCAGTTATCACCTATTCATTCCCCCAGACTGACCTGGAACCATTCCTTTATCTATCCATGTTTTCTTCTCTTCAGGCTCTCTCTCCACCTATTGTTTATTCTTCCACCCCACACCCTACCATGCCATCTTTTCTATAAATATCACTCTTTTCCAGCTACCATCAGTTTTGAGAAAGCGTCGCTGGACCCGAAACGTTAACTCTGATTTCTTTCCACAGATGCTGCCAGACCTGCTGAGCTTTTTCCAGCAATTTCAGTTTTGGTTTTCATTTCTGATTTCCATTATCTGCAGCTCTTGCCATTTTTTTGTTTTGTTTAGGAAATTGTTTAACTGGGTGATTCTCACAGGAAGAGAGCTAATGAGTATACAGTGCATCAGAGGTAAGGTTTGAAATTATATGGGCCGGTCACTTGACAAATCCTCAGAGCCCAGTAACCAGAAAAACTGAAAGTCAATCGAGAAACTTTGCAGAAAATATTTGATTGAACTCTGAGCAGAAATGCCACAGAAAGAACTGAAAGACCGGACAAGCAAGAACCATGTCTAATCTTTCAGACGCCCTGTTGAAGTTAATGACAGGATCTGAATCAATGTTGCCCATCTACGAAGCTGACTGGGTATGGTTCACAAAGTGAAGGTAACTCAAATGTGTTGGGGAGGATTGAGAGAGTGATGTTCAAAATGTCAAACATTGAATTCCTACAGTGTGAGAACAGGCCATTCAGCCCATCGCACTGACCTTCTGAAGAACATCCCATCCAGACCCACCCCTGTATTTCCCATGGCTAATCCACCAACCCTGCTCACAATGGACAATTTAGCATCGCAAACCACCTAACCTGGACACGGTTGGACTGTGAGAGGAAACCGGAGCATCCAGAGGAAACCCAGGCAGCACATGGGGGAGCATATACAAACTCCAAACAGACAGTCGCCCAAGGCTGAAATCAAACCAGGATGCAGGTGCAAAGAGGCAGCAGTGCTAATCACTGAGCTGCTAGGCTGCCCCCAAGGTCAGGGAGTGAGTTGGAGATTAATTTGAGCATCAAGCATCAATGAGGGGCTTGGACATTCATGGTCCATTCAATTGATTGGTGGTGAGAGATAAGAAGATATCCAGATCAGTTATATCATTATCACAACAAAGTTCATCATGTCGTCTGTCACATTCATATAATCTATTTCTTATAGGATCACTTTGAGTGTAAAGCTTTTGATGTGGTGTATATGGATTTCAGGAAAGTGTTTGATAAGGTTCCCAACGGTAGGCTATTGCTCAAAATACAAAGGCATGGGATTGAGGGCAATTTAGCAGTTTGGATCAGGAATTGGCTAGCTGAAAGAAGACAGAGGGTGGTGGTTGATGGGAAATGTTCATCCTGGAGTTCATTTACCAGTGGTGTGCCGCAAGGATCTGTTTTGGGTTCACTGTTGTTTGTCATTTTTTATAAATGACCTGAATGAGGGCATAGAAGGATGGGTTAGTAAATTTGCGGATGACACTCAGGTCGGTGGAGCTGTGGGTAGTGCCGAAAGATGTTGCAGGTTACAGAGGGGCATAGATAAGCTGCAGAGCTGGGCTGAGAGGTGGCAAATTGAGTTTAATGCAGAAAAGTGTGAGGTGATTCACTTTGAAAGGAGGAACAGAAATAAAGAGTACTGGACTAATGGTAAGATTTTTGTTAGTATAGATGAGTAGAGATCTCGGTGTTCCTGAACAGAGATCCCCGAAAGTTGCTACCCAGGTTGATAGGGTTGTTAAGAAGGCATACGGTGTGTTAGCTTTTATTAGTAGAGGGATTGAGTTACAGAGCCATGAGGTCATGCTGCAGCTGTACAAAACTCTGGTGCAGCCACACTTGGAGTATTGCATACAGTTCTCATCATCACATTACAGAAAGGATGTGGAAGCACTGGAAAGGGTTCAGAGGAGATTTACCAGGATGTTGCCTGGTATGAAGGGAAGGTCTTATGAGGAAAGGCTGAGGGACTTGAGGCTGTTTTCGCTAAGGAGAAGAAGGTTGAGAGGTGACTTAATTGAGACATACAAGATAAACAGAATTTTAGATAGAGTGAACAGTGAGAGCCTTTTTCCTCAGATGGTGATGGCTAGCATGAGGGAACGTAGCTTTAAATTGAGGGATGATAGGTATAAGACAGACGTCAGAGGTAGTTTCTTTATTCAGAGAGCAGTTGGGATGTGGAATGTACTGCCTGCTCTCAGACTTATTCTCTTCGCCTGCATTCTTTTTCTCTTTCTTTTTCTTTCTTCCCCTCCGTTTTTGTTCAAACTTACCTGATAATGAGACCTCTTCAGCAGGAGGAGGTTGGATGGGAGCCGGAGTGGTGGCTGCATTTACTGAGGCAACGTGGCTGCAGAGTCAACCTGGGAAGACTGGAGCAGGACACATGCTTCTGCGTGGAGTGGGAGACTGGCAGCAGCATGATATGGGCTGGGAATCCCAGAGTGGGACACTCACGGCACCATGGCATACTGTGCAGTGGAGATGGAAAAGTTTGACCCTGTTTAAGTTTTTGTTTAATTCTAAGTTAATGTGAATGGCACCTATACAGGAAGACGGTACAGGCCGTTCTGCTCTAACACTCATGTAGTAAACACAAATTTACTATGACGTGATCAATGAATTGGGCATGCTGTTTCTAAACTGTGAACTTTTAAAATGTGTGTTGGCTGTAATACAATTACATCACCAACACTTTAAATGCTGTTTCTAAAGCGCGGTTTTTCTATAACATGGGGTTGCACAAGAATGCACCCCTCGCGTTACAGAAGAACTATGTGTACACACTTTTTGCTTTATTTTATATTGAATACACGTGACATTAAAAGGATATTCCATTCTTAGGGGAGTGTTGAAAAACCACTTATCCGTGGAATCCAGTCATTTCTACCTCCCTTCAGCCTCTGTGTTTCTCAAGTCCAGGAAGATCATGCTAGAGATGTTAAATGTAAAAGTCAGTGAAGATTAATTTAGTAAAGCCTGAATTAATAACTCACAGGTACATTCATTGCTCCAACAACTGGTTGTTTTTCTTCAATAATAAAGGTCCAGCCCACACCCAACTATGTATTCTTAAACAGATCTAGACACAGAACTCTAGAATTGGCCTCCCCATCCACAGACTTTGGCATGAGATGCATCCCAGTCTCATGGCCATCATCATCATGGCACAACTCTGTTTCACTAACTGAGGCAGGTTGCACTCAGAGAGGGAGGACGTCTCCATGCAACTTTCAAATTGTACTTTATTCTGATGAAGGTAGCACCAGTGCTGTCCCAAAGAGACAGGCGGAGACTGCCTGAACTGTATGGGTACTGACAGATTGTGCCTAGAGCACCAAAGAAAGGCATAATTACAAACAGCAGCATGTTGGAAAATACGTACAGGTTCAAGGTGAGAGGGAATAATTTTCATGCCCCTGAAATATATTTTTTAAGTTTATTCACAGGATGTGGGCTAATTATAATCCATTCCCAATCTAATTGTTATGGGCCCTGGAGTCACATGTAGGCCAGACCAGGTAAGGATGGCAGTTTCCTTCCCTAAAGGACATCAGTGAACCAGATGGGTTTTTCCCCACTATCAATTCATGGTCATCACGAGATCCTTAATCCCAGATATTTATTGAATTCACTTTCTACCATCTACCATGGCAGGATTTGAAGCCAGGTCCATCCGTCTGTCCGTCTGTCCATCCATCCATCCATCTGTCCATCCATCCGTCCGTCCATCCATCCATCTGTCCATCCGTCCATCCATCCAACCTTTATCTATCTATCGATCTATTTACCGATTGCCACGTGTACTTGTTACGTGAATCTATTACAAGTTCAGTGAAAAGTGTTGGATAATGTCACCACTATCCAAAAACACAGAAAATAAACCAAGACATAGAACATAAGGGTACAAAGTAAGGAAATAAAGATAAAAGTTTAACATTACTGTGTTTCTTGTTAAATGCTTTAGCCACAGACCTTTCTTTAATTCACTCATTCACGGATGAGGGTGTCAGTAGGTGGGGCAACATTTATTACCCATCCTTAATTGGCCAGAGGGTAGCTTAAGAGTCATCCACATTGCTGTGGGTCTGGAGTCATGCGTAGGCCAGACTAGCTAGGGACAGCAGATTTCCCTCCCTAAAGGGCATAAATGAACCAGATAGGTTTATCCTGACAATTAGTAATAGATTCATGGACATCACCTTTGAAGAGCAGGTGTGCAGGCTGGAATGGATAGAGATAGAGGAAGCTGATGTGCTGAAAATTTTGTCAAACATTAGGATTGGCAAGTCGCCAGGCCCGGACCAGATTTGTCCTTGGCTACTTTGGGAAATGAGAAATGCAATTGCTTCGCCACTTGCGAAGATCTTTTCATCCTCGCTCTCCACTGGAGTCGTACCTGAGGACTGGAGAGAGGCAAATGTAATTCCTCTCTTCAAGAAAGGAAATAGGGAAATCCCCGGCAATTACAGACAAGTAAGTCTCACGTCTGTCATCTGCAAGGTGTTAGAAAGGATTCTGAGGGATAG